>NC_049986.1:14318836-14343609 GCF_000003815.2 Branchiostoma floridae | reverse complement strand
CTGTTCAGATTTCTCAAAATCATTACAGTTTTGGTATTGTTGCCATTGTTTCCCACCTCTCCAGGAAACAATACACCTCCAACAGTACTCCAACAGTACTCCAACATGACTGACCTGTCCACATTGATTAAGACCCTGTCCCGTGGCAAAGCTGGCTTCGGTGGCGGTTCATCCCCCGATGTTTCGGAGGAGCTGGTCGACATCAAGCTTTCTGTCGACCTGGCGATGGGAGAGGTCTGTTGCACGATCTCTTTCTCGCGAGGGCTCAGCGGGATTTCTCCTAGTGAGGACCTATGGCCATTGGGACTGGGAGTAGCATGTACATTATTAGGTAAGGCATCAACCATAGACATTCAAATTTTTGATGACAGCAATATCTTGTATGTAGAGTTGCGTAGCATACTACACTTCTGCATTGTCATCTTTCATCGAAAATGTAAAAAAAAAAGATGAAATAGCAACTTAAGTGTTTCACAAGTGAAATCTGTATGCCATCACCTTGGTAATGCTAAAAAAACTTCCCTTTTCCTGCAGGTTTAGGATTCACATCCCCAAAATCTGTGATTCCATAAGAAGTAATTACGGAAGTATACTTGGTATACAGCCAAGTCTTCTTCCTACTTAGAGGGGAGGGGCTGCTAAATCGAATTGCCCATTCCCTACATGGTTAAGCCATGTCAAACAATCACTTAAAAATACATTTACCTACATTTCAAACCTCAAGTCTTTACCCCCACTGCAAAGCTGGATTTGTTAGGTTTGTTTTGGTTCAAAAAGCCCGAGTTCAACTCCGGCATTTTAACGAGCTACAGCCAGATGATTGTCATGATGTCAGGATTGCACCCCCTCCCCTAATGGATCAGTCCATGTGCCAGTCTCGAATATGAAGGTCACTCATAGGTCAAAGCATGCCAAAGGTCACAATTTTTGGCAAGATTTTAAAAATATACATGCTTCAGTCACTCTTGCAGAAATATAGACCTTTGTGATCGAAATTTGCCAAGGGAAAAAAATTATCTAAAAGAAACAGGCTAAGGGTAGGCACTGGGCACTTTCTGCGCAGCTCCGGAAAACAACTCCCTCCCCTAGACTAAGTGACTTTTCCAGATTTCCTGCACAATGGAACACCACTGAGAGGCATTTTGCTGTAGGATGACTCATATACTGTAGGAATTCCTACACAAAGTCACCAGCAGATGAGTGGTACTTGACTCACCTGATAGCCTTGGTGGGAGAAACTTCTGTTGTTGATCTGGAGCGGGGCATGGACTTGTCCTGTAATCTCTCGATAGACAACTGTACCAGTTCCTGTAAAGTGGGGCAAAATTTGAAATTGACTGTCAGATCAAAATGATTTCATTAGTCACTTTATGGGTTTTTAATTCCTTTTCTGCATTTTACTGTTTAAAGAATAATTTCTGAAAACTGTTTTCCCCCACACTTTCCTTATATGAATGAACTAAATTTTCAACTGTACTTTTAAACTTTTGTACTTGAAAAGTTGTTTAGAGCCTATATACCAGATTTAATGGGTTGGACCCATTTTATACAACCACAATATAAAAATCAACATCTCAAGACCCGAACACTCCAATAATAATAATCTTCATCACATCTTCAGGTTGTGTTCTTCTTATCCTTTCACATCAACTACAAACCAAACGTTACAGAGCTCTATTTTTACCTTGACTCCATCCACGACTGCATGGATGACCTCGTTGGCGGCCTCCTTGTTGGAGATCTCCCCCTCCTCCAGCAGCACCTGGTCGGACCAGCGTATCAGGTTGGCCAGGCTCTGGTACACTTGGTTATGGCACGACATGATCACAGAACTGTGGGGGGGAAAGATATGTACTCTTTATATCTCTGGTACACTTGGTTATGGCACGACATGATCACAGAACTGTGGGGGGAAAGGTATGGTACACTTGGTTATGGCACGACATAATCACAGAACTGAAAATAAAACATGTACATTATGGTATTCATTCCGGATCTTGTAGTCACAGAACCGGGAACATGAACAGTCATGACATTGATCAGCTTGACCAGAATCTGGTACACTCGTGGCTTTGGCACAACACGAGCAAGATGGGACTTAAACAGGTGGGATGGCTGTATCTGTATCTCTCCAACATTTCTTACCGTAGTCTGGTAAAAATGACACACAACCCTATCCAAAGACAAATTTTTGCTCTTGTCGTTTTTAAGGAGAGGTAGGAAACACCAAGTGAAACACACAGTTATCGGAATGATTGGAAAGATATCCAACACGATACAAACAAAACTTCAAAGGCGTTCAGAAGTGCAAGAAAAAGTTGTACATCTTTCAGGAAATCACACAACCTAAGGTAGGTATTTCTACCTTTGTTCCTTGATGAGACAAGAGTTGAGTGTGCTGTACAGTTCCTACCTTTGTTCCTTGATGAGACATGAGTTGAGTGTGCTGTACAGTTCCTACTGTAGTGATTCCTACCTTTGTTCCTTGATGAGACATGAGTTGAGTGTGCTGTACAGTCCCTACTGTAGTGATTCCTACCTTTGTTCCTTGATGAGACATGAGTTGAGTGTGCTGTACAGTCCCTACTGTAGTGATTCCTACCTTTGTTCCTTGATGAGACATGAGTTGAGTGTGCTGTACAGCTCCATGACCGTCTGCAGCACCTCGCTAGCCGTTGCCGGCACGTTCTCCAGGATGTTCTTGTCCACCACAGCCTCCAGGTACGTCAGGGCGTTGATGACCACTTTCTGGGAGAGGTGCAACTTGTCCACATCCTGGAAAATATGGGAAGAGACTTGTCAGCTATAGGTTACAGTTACTTTATCTTTTAATCTTTTTTATTGGGTGGGCCAACTACTCTCTCAATTGGCAAGGGTTTGTAGCAGCTGCCAATTTTTAGGGAAATGTTTTCATCCTGGAAAATTCGGGTTACTTTTCATCGGCTTCTTCCAGTTTTCTGACTCATGTCCACATCAGTTGAAATCCCTCCTGGTAGGCACTCTTCAGACATATTTAGGCTCAGACTCATCTCTGCTGTATATGTAGTTGTACAGATAGGAAGGCATGTCGAATTTTCACATTAGGATCTCCTAAAAAATATTATAACTTTGACAATGGCAAGGCTTTTTAACGCATGATGGTTAAACTTAATGTCCTTCTAACTTTTTGCACACAGCTGGCCTAATCTTACAGCATGAATGTGCTATCCAACTCACCAACTATCTATTACTTGCAATGTATAAACAATGGAAACTTGGTGAGTGGAATAGCACAGGAAACACAAATGACATAAAAGCAGAGGGAAGCCTTTAGGTTTGGCAACCATAACCATATTATTGACCAGCCGTACTACACAGAAGACCTGAAAACAGCTGGTAACCAGGTTTATACCCCACTAAGGTCAAAGTTACGTTAAGATTAAGTGCTTTTTTAGTTTCAGGAACAAAGGGGTGAAGAGCTATCATATTTACTCAGGTTTTCTCTGTATTTATGCAACCCTTTGACATAACTTGCACCACAACCTGCCCCTGAGACGTGTTTGTATAGATGTTAACTTTGTTATGTGAAAGTCTGAGCCCACTGTTAGCTTTGGCAACATCAACCTCTAGCAGGAGTTCAGAGTTCAATGCCGCATCTTCAAAGTGGGGCTTTGAAGTGGTAGCATCCTACAGCGGCTCCGCCTACAACAAGCCAGCTGAGGTGGTTCAAGGCTGCGCCAGTGTTTATGCTGAGCGTCTGTAGCACCTTGTGTGGGACTGGGTCAACATGAACTCCCTAGGGCACACAGGGTTGTCTGGCAAGTACATGTGGACTGGGCCATCTACATCAAAGCTGGGACGTGCAATGAGAACTGCTATTCACTAAAGGAAATTTTATTCACATGTTATGGATAACCTAAAAATACCAAGCTATTCAACGGCCAATCCTTTTGACCTTGTTCTTGGGTTTCCTGCTTTAGGTGGACAGTAACATAAATATAGAAGGCACTTGGGACAATGTAGTCATTGTCTTCAATGTCTTGGGTTTGGAGCATCACTACTTACAGCTGAATCACCTTGAGCTGAAAACTTGCCAAGGTCGTGACTTGTTGTTTCCTTTCCTGGTTTTGGTACCATCTTGTGTGAAGATGTTGAAATATAATGTTCTATTTTTGGGTTGAGGCAATTTCAAACTATAGCAGAACAGGCATCTGATATTAAGAAAACCTATGATACTCCAGTTTTGGCGAGTTCAGAGCTTCGGTTTTTCTAATCATTCTATGCATGACAACAACTCAGTGGAGCTGTTTCCTCACTGTGTATCCTGTTCCTGTAGAGGAAACCACAGCTAAGAGGACCTGATATTTACACAGACAGGCAAGGGAAGGCACCCAGAGAGATCTGAATGTCAAATGTTTGGCTCAAGATGAGAACTCTTTTTACTGATACTTGGAAGGACATAGTCTACTTCAAGATTTGAATGCTCGGGAAATCACAAGGAAGTGTTATCTTGCACACAAACTGCGATTTCCTGCATCAGTTGCATTTTGGTATCTTCTGGCAGAAAAAAGGGAAATCTTCCTGTAGACTTAACGGTAAACCTGCTTAACCATTTATTATCAGACCCTATCAAAAACATGCTTACCCTCAGGCTGTATGCGGGTGGCATATGTTGACTGTTGGCCTGGGACATAAAATTTTTGATCCAATAACTGAAAATGTTTTTTTTTAGTACCGTAATCGGAAACACAATATCTATGTTCCTATGCCTAAGCTGTTCTCCTTCTTATATCAATGTAGCTACATGTATATTACAAAATGTACCATACTAAAGTTGACTTAACCCATGTAAACACCATGTTACCAAAATGTTCAGTGACAGACTCTGACATCAGGGACTCATCATGCACCAGCCTTGGGGGACTCCTAAAGTTTGGTTTGGAAACATTCAAACATCAAACAGTTTCCCTACAAAACAACTCCAGTAAGGGAAACATAATGGCTTGTATTTAGGGTGGAAGCAAGCCCCCAGCTTTTAGACATGACATGTAGCAAACAACACAGGATTGGTACAATCTGTAGCATCTGACTCCACCAAGTCCTGTCTGTGAGATAGTATCAGCAGGAACAGACTTGCTGCACTCTGAAGCTGTAACTGAGACTTTGGCACTGGTCCATGCTGTCTCATGCATGTTGACTGTTACTTCCATTTCTGTTCAAAGCTCTCGTGATTCATCGAAAAAAGGGCATATTTGGATAGACTGATGAAGCAGCAAAGGCCATTACTCTAGAGTAGATGATGTAATAGAGCAAGGGGCGTGAAACTTAATACAGGCCAGACGTTTTGGTGTCAATTATTGAATTAAGCATATTGGTACCTATACTTCACAATGTAAACAACAAGGTTTTAGTGTATCTCTTAAAATCTTTAACCGCAGTCATGGATCAGGTTACTGGTAAATAGAATGGATGGGTAAAGAATTGAGAAACCTACAGTGCCAAGTTTTCAGGAAGGTAGCAAAGATGTAGCTTATGGGATTATGTAAACTGACCTAGGAAAAGAAGGATGTAAGATCTGAGCTAATCTGACTTTACAGTTACCGCTCGGGGCCAGGAGGAAGGTAGCACGATAGATACTTGAGATCGGGCTGGGGTTTGGTAACCAGGCTAGGAGGAAGGGAAAGCTGACACATGATCCAACGGTCCCTGCAACCTTCATTAACTCCCATCACTCTGCATTACACCTACACGACCTTTCAAAAACAACAACAACACAACAAAACACAAAACCTGGCTTGAAATGGACAGCCTGGCCAGTCTGTATGCCACCAGACTCTTCTCTGCCAGCATGAAGAGTTGTTTGCTGTTGGAAGTCTCGCTGGGAGAGCAGCCCATGGAGCGTCTCCTGTACTGGGTCTGCACATCACGCTGCAGCTCCAGAAACGGGTCCGACCCCCTCCCACTCCGTCTCCTCCTGGTGAAGGTTCTAGTGTTCGGGGTGCTGGCAGGCTGCGGAAACTTACTCCAGAACTCCATGGAGAAACATTTCAGAACTGCCAACTCAACTGACAAAATGACCGGCTCCTGGTAGTCAACTCTGAGAGGAGGAAGCTCTCTGGGTCTTTGAAAACTATAAATGTACTTCCTGCTGACCTCTGACCTTCAATCAGGCGAGAATTAGTACCCTTCCTGTCAGGACTCCTCCAGTCCATGCAAAGTGGCAAAAAATGCAGGTTTCAATTATGTAACTACTGCATATGTATTGCTGGAAGAGGGGAGGGGCCCTGTTTAGTTAGACTTGATGGAGACCATGTGTTCACAGTGGGCAGGACTAAAACAAATGATGGTTCAATAGTCCATTTGCATGGCAAGGTTTCCTGTGGTTAGAACTGCATCAAAGTCTAATACAACAAAATTTTTCATCCAGAATGATGGTTCGTCAGTTAAGAAATACGTCTTGTCTTTGAATCAAAAAACTATTAGAAAAGTGAATGACAAAATTATTACGTACCACTCTCTGACTCCAAAATTTTGTTAAGTCTTAGGTCAAATCCTTGTTTTTGCCATTGAAAATTAACATCGTAAATCGCCATATTAGTCATTCCAGCATACTCATTATCTATCTCTTTCAAACCCCTGATTATATCTAATGGAGTGGAAAAATATTACCCAACTATCCAAGTGTACAATTAAAACTGTTATGCATTATGGTTATAGAAATATGAGTAAATAAAACAACACAATTTTGGACTGATGCAAAGCTAACAATGGTGTGTCACTATGTGTCAATTTTCACTTTCTCTATCCTCAGTTGTGTGATATTTCAACATGTCAGTACACCACAGCAGTACAAAAGACATAAAGCCTGTTACCTAAACCTTAATAGATTATATTTTACTTTCACCTTAATAGGTTACCACCCATTTAACCTGACATAACAAAGTGCCACTACAGTTAATTTCACAGAACAATGGCAGTATTTTTTGGGGGGCCCTCATGTGGTTTTGAGGTCAGGAAACCAGAAAATCCAAGGATAACTTGGGACAGGGGCA
Organism: Branchiostoma floridae; assembly: GCF_000003815.2. NCBI lineage: Eukaryota > Metazoa > Chordata > Leptocardii > Amphioxiformes > Branchiostomatidae > Branchiostoma > Branchiostoma floridae. The sequence continues at coordinate 14,336,578 of NC_049986.1, read as the reverse complement.
GAAATCAGGAACAGATGGGGCCCCAGGGGAATGGGAAGTTAAATGGTGAAGGAGGTTGTGTAATGGGTTTACAGAATACCTGATGGACAAGTGAAACCCCCTCTTCTACAATTCGCAAACCACTGAGAAGAAAACTCTTTGCAAAATCCACAGACTTCTTATTTGGAAGCCAATAAGCCAGCAAGGGCTAAGATAAGTTTCCAAGGAATGTGGGATCTCCAGATATAGATGGAGTTGTGCAAATGGTCAGCCTAATCATGTGATAATAGTCTGAGATCTGGATGGAGCATAAAACCAGAGATGCATGGATCTGAAGGAGATAAAGGGGTTCCTGGAAATCTCATGACTTTCTTTGACCACCAATCTATTTCTATTTTTTACAGATTGATATTCCTATCATGCTTAAAAAATCACCCCTACTCCACTGGTGTAAATTAGTGCAGTAATATAATATCAAGGACAGGAGAGATGAAAGTGCTGATAAAACAAAATGAAGGCCCAACAAATACAAATACTGAATATTCCTTTAATCAAATCATTTCTATACCTAAAAAGATTCATATTTGCAGACTCTGCATATTCTCTCTATGCTATAAAATGCAAATCTAATCAATAACAGATGATCATACAGGCCTTTGGGAAATTGGAAACAGCTTTGGAGACTGCATGTGTGTGTGTAGGAGGCACATGTATGTGTAAGGGGGCACAGCTATCAAGGGGGGAGGAGACAGGCTGGCTTGTTAGTACAAGTGGATAGTCAGGACCTCCTGAGTGGAGTCTGAGCCTTATGGAATGTTTCCTTTGCTTTTATCTGGTCAACATATGGAACAATACACATACTCAACCACTGAACATTTTGGCGGTATTTTCAGAAGGAAAATCTCAATAAGAAGTCCGACCCAGGGCATCATACCTGTATACATCATTACATGTATCCTTTGTTATTATCAAGTAATTACTCTGGGAGAAGCCATTCTTTGCAACTTTTCTAATCACTAATGTGTTTTTTCCTAAGCAGACCGCAGCTAATGTCATTTAGAATAAGTAAATTTTCTGTTATCTTCATATATACTACTAAATAGTGAGAGCAATATTCTATAGTTGCTTGCAAAGCTAATTGCTATCCAGTACTGTATGATACTACCAATCTTCACTTGTGTTTTAGCATATCACCTCACCTCACCTCACCAGTCCCAAAGCCTCACCGGCCATGTGGGTAGCAATACAATCAACATTTTAGCATATATCTGACTGCATATCTGCATCCATGTAAACATCGCCCTACCTTCTCCACCTGTGGTTTCTGTGTCCCATCGCTGCCCTCGTCGCTGCTCTTGCGGCGGACATGCAGCTTCCCCAGGCTGGACTGGGACTTGCTCAGGGTGATCTTCCGCTGGATGGCCTCCACCCCCTTCCCCACACCACTGCGGATCTTGTTCCCCAGCGTGGACTGTTGGCCTTGGGGGGAGTCTGGAAAATACAACATGACTGTAAATATGTATGTATCATGCTATCAATGACAATGTATCATCAGTTATGAAAGGCTTCTCAAATGTGTCAAGATTGTTTTAGTACCATACCATTTGAAACATCATTTAGAAAAACATTTTCCGGACATTCAATGAACCAATTACAAAGATCAAAATTATATATGTATCCACCATAAAGGATATAAAGTTAACATTTATCATGCTATTACTGGCAATATATCCTTAGTTATGAAAGGCTTCTCAAATGTGTCAAGATTGTTTTCGTACCAAAGTTGTCACATTAATTATGACATGTTTGAGTTTACACCATTTGAGAAACAGAGAAACATGTTCAGGACAATAACTTATTTTGAAAGAGCCAAATTTCAATGAAACAATTACAAAGATATTAACAATTATAATCATGTACCAACCAAAAATGCCATAAAGTCAAATAAGATATAGTCTGAAATCAATGGACAGCATTCCAGTCCAATCTTCAAGTGGTACTCACTTCTTTTTTTTTTTTTTTACAGATAACAATGTAGAATAGAATTGGCCATTTACAATTTATGGTAACAATAACAAGTGTATTCTTGAATAATATCTCTTTCAAGGATTAGACAAGAGAATACCAGTACTATCTCATGCACCTGTACCTGTATCTTTAACCCTCAGTCCAGCTATCCACCGCATGCTCCCTTCAGCCCTGTGCTACCTTCCCTTCCCACTGAATATCAACCACTGTCTAACACTTGTGCCCACAGCTCCCATATATAAACACCATGTCCTCATCCTCCTAATTATGGATCCATCCATGAGTCATGTTTACTGACATCAGCTAAGAGGCATTAATCTTATGGCTCCCTGACAGCTGGGGCGGGGGTTGGTCAAGCCTCCACCAGGCCTTTCTATGGGGGTGTGGGGATCTTAATTCCGTAAAATCGGGAAATTGTCCAGAGGAGTCAGTTTCCCCTCTAGGGTTGACCAACTCCTCTGATAGCAAAACTCCCCCAGCAAATTATTCGCCCTTTAATATCCAGTGTAGTCAGTCTGGAAGAGAATAGGGATTGGTCCAGCCTTTGCCCTTCACACAAGTTAACTTAGTATACATTTACCATCCAAAAAATACATGTACAACTTGTATGACCCAAGAAATGAAGGATTTGACCAGGTTTCCAATGGGATTGACTGTGCATATACATGTACATGGGTGTAAGACAATACAATATAAACAGTGCATGTAATGTAATCTGGGCCAGGGGTTTACCTTCTGCCCTTCATTTGTACCAGGTTACATTTACCCTGCATGAAAAATACACAACTTATACCAAAACTAGGAGGGCCAAAATCTAATCATTTCCAGGTCTCAAGACCTACCCACATACCACATATCAATACAATCCATTCAGGCGTTCTTGAGTTATGCTGGTCTTCTACATACATACATACATACATACATACACACATACACACATACAAACAAACAAACGTTACCCAAAATATAACCTTCCCGGCGAAGGTAATAAAAGTATATTTTTACATGGTTCTATTGGACTTATTTGAATATAGATAACAGGACAAAACCAATTGTAGCCTGGCATCTGGGGTAGGGTCTGAAAATGCCCTTATCAAATATTATGCATTATTACGTTACGCCTACTCTTCTGACCAAAATACAACTTGAATGTTTGTATCTGGTCAGTATGATGGAGTTCATCAACTATTTTACTTATATCAATGAGATATCTGTATACCATTGAAGAGTCTACACATCAGGTGGATGTTATTTGTACTTCTATAAATGTCTTTTTAATGACGTGATGGCTGCCACCAAAGATTAAATTATGTTAAGACTATTCCTATGGGAGTATTAGCTCAATATGAGTGTTTTATGAGGTATTTTTAATGAGTTATTTGCATGTATTACCTAAAATATGATGACATGTCTGAGTTGTCGTAATATAATTTTCTTTTAATGTAAAATAAAAATGAGTCATAGCAATGATGCAATACAGAATAGGAAATTTTTATACAAATATCCATCAAACTGACCTTTCCTATAGTTAATCAACAAAGAATTTGTAATCATGATATCAGATATTGAACCTATTTTACAGGGTTATTCACCAAACATGGCTAATAGTGGTAGTCTTGGTTTTATCATAAAATGCTAAAAGCAATATTCAGTGGTACTATTAACAATTCATTTAGCTAATACCTCAGCTATGCGTTGTATTTTCATGCTAACATGTGGATGTATGAATCCTGTATTACTAATTGTGCTACTACAGTAGTTCTGATCTGCAGGTTTGCATTGTTAGCTATGACCAAGGTTCTTTGTCTTCTATCAAGCCCTGATCAGAGTTGGGCCCTATAGGCTACATGTACATAACAGTGCTGGGTACTAGGCAATATGGGTCAACTCTTTTACAAATTGAATACTAGTACCTTGATCAATGTCTCATTTACTCCAACATGAACCAATTTTCAGCTCGGAAGGTTTTCCTAATTATTGACATTGCTTGAAATGTCAATACACCGACCTAAACAAGGCTAAACAGGGCTCGAAACACCACCCTAAAACCTGCAGTATGCAGAAAACGTTTCTGGATTGAAGGTAAAAGAGTGTTACATTTTTCCAAATCCTGTTCATAAGATGCTACATGTATCTAGGTTTGCTTATAGGAATATTGTAGACAACCCAGAACCTGGCTGAGAAACCAAAGGTAGTAATGATGTCAGTATGTCACCAGATTAGGTACTTTCAGCATCAGCTTGCTGCCAGTAAGGTCTTCTCAATTATTCAGGGACTATAATAATACCTGTCATTGGGACATCTGTAAAGGATGGCAACCTACTTTGCTCTTGCTTATTGAATTTTCGCACCTTTGGCCACTTGGGGCAACTTGAAGTTAGTACAGGTTTTACATGATATACTTTTTATAATTTTATATATCACAATTTGGGACTGATCTTATGACACCCTTTGGCAAGAAGTAGCAAATGCAAAAATGTTGGTGAGAAAATACTGTCTGTGTGGCTGTGTAATAAAACAACAACCAACTTCTGAATGGCATGTGTACTGTACATGATGAAAGAAAGCAACAAAACTTACAGGCACATTTTGTCATGACCTACAGTAACCCCAAGCTGAATGCCTGACTTAGCAGTAACAAAATTGTAACAAGTTTGTGTTACCTCACAATCTAAACACTGTAATTATTTTGGTCCTTGGTTGATAAAAATAACCCTTACTGGACAAATCCTTGACATCAATAGGTAGAGCATGGCCAAAGCAATTTCACAAGTTCCCAGGGTATGATTACAAATTTAAGTATCAACATGGTGTAAAAAAACATTATCTTTTATTTCAAATGGTTACAGTTCAGTGGACTAATTGCATTAACAATATCTGAGTGCGAATGTCATTTACACAGGTGAAAGCTATCTCCCTACAATGTTGTTTTAAAGGTACCCCATGCAAGTTTTATTCCAAGTGGGGCTTCTTGCCTCTTGAAGTGGAAAAAACTCATTACTCTGGCTAATTGCATAGGAATGACCCATGACAGGCGGCAATATTGCACCCTTCCATATTTGGCACCCCAATAATAAACACCCCACCAGGTGGTCATTGAATATAGACACCTCCTCTCCTTGCTGATTAACATGGAAAGTACTAGTACTGTACTTGTGTTAATAGTAGAATGACTTATGTTTATGCAAGGAGGTTAAAAAAGGAATATTATGACCTTCTTAGTTTATATGGGGATGAATAACCATCCGAAAAGGCATTGAGGATAGTCTTGGTTATGATTGAAACTATGGAAGACAGGAAAAGAATGTTGAAGGTCACAACAAACATTGCACAATGCATGACCTTTAGCATGTTGGGTCCTGATTGGGCATACATACAGCATGTATTGTAAGCAGAAATAAGGCTAGGTAATCGTCATTTTGGAAATTTCCATAACGTCAGGATACAATATAACGTTACTAGTGCATCAGTAAGGATAACCAAGGCAGTTCCTCATTGGGACAAGTGACTTTGTGCATTACAAGGCAAGACAAAACTTGAAACACCATGGTCAACATTGTAGTTCAATGAATGAATGATGCTATAAACCAAGCAAGGACAACAATATTCCAAATGAAAAATTGGAACTACATTTGTATAACATTACAATAGTATCCAAACAGTCAGTTGATATTATAAGCGATTTTCACATATAGGAATAGCAAATGATATTGATAAAACACTGATGGCCTTATGATATGAGAGTAAATTATGACAAAGCAAATATGTGTTGTACAATTGTAAAGCAATTTGCAGACAGCCAGTAGCCAGACAATTCATGAGAATATGGTATGAATCCAAGGGCAGCAATGACAGTGTCACACAGATGGCATCGTAGTAAGAAGGATGAGGACAGTAACCTTTGTAACTACTAAATAGGTTATGAGTACTGGCGGTGGAAAACATTTGTACCATTTAAAATGAAAGTAGCATTCATGGCAGTACTGCTGTGAAGCCTATCCTGTGGAATACGGTCTGCTTTTGATAACAAGAGGGCAATAAACAGCAGGGGCAATAAACAATGACTGGTGCGTGCTTTGGCCAATTGAGCTGTTTACATTCCAGGATGAATAATGGGTCCTAAAGCAGCCTGGTCATCACATTGGTCACTTTCCCACAGTTGACCACATTACATCAAGTGACCAGTTTAGTCACACGTCATCCTGAACCAACAGACAAACAGCGAAAACAAATCAATGCCCCTCCCCCTCGTAAAACACATAGGATGTCTTGTCCTTTACACATGTACAGCAAGGATGGGAAAACATCGCACATGCTAGGAATGTACATGTACACAGAAACTGTCCGACCTTTCTGATGCACGCACACGGCGTGGGGGACGGATGGGCAGCGATACTTACAGCAGTCCAAGCTATAGTAGTCCGGGTCGTTTGCAACACAAAACCACGACATTTTCAATCCCCAAGGTCCAGTGTACGGCTAAAAATACTGCTATCTCAGTTCAACCTATGTCAGTTATGAGTTATGGCCTGCGTGAATCCACGATAGGGTCGTCCGGCACATTTGAATTGCATGCCCGTGGAAAGGTACTACAGCGCTCTGCCCATACATAATTGCTTGTGAATCTACAGTGAGGTGAAATTACTCAGCGCTCCCAAAAAATCAATCCCCAGCCATTCCATATGTGGGAATGGGAGCACAGATGAAAAACAGGGGATATGCTGGTACGTGTGGTGGATTGGGCGGTGTATGTGCCACTTCGGTCCAGTGTCGGAGCCGGGGTGCATAACTCTGCATACCGCCGACATTCTAGTCGCTGAGCACTGGGCTATTTTGAGGAGTTTACTCTGTATATGGGAGAGGGGTTAGTCATGTTTTTCTTCCATTAACTGCACACAACAGTGTCTATTCTAATATACAACATGTCATAATATCATGATTATTACAGCACCAAATCTTTGCTTAATATCAGCAGACTTTATCTTGTCTGACATTTGATGGAATATTACCTTTAGAGATACCAGCCTTTGTGTCAATCATTGGGCACTCTGATTCAGTCTGAAGACAAAGGGGAATGTAGTGGTATAGTCACTGTGGTATTGAAGCAAACGCAGGTCTGGATCACAAGCTAAGTCTGGAGGTATAACTCCATTTGTGGCCAAAAATTCAAAATTGACAAATACTGTATCTTCCAATGTAATCTGTATTCACAGTCAGGGCTGATTAAAATTAAGCTTCACTTCTGGCCTTGGACATGGTGGTCAGCCTGAGGGTCAAACCATCCAGGAATAGCTTTACTGCTGCCATTTTAGACAATCACACTGTTATGACCAGTGCATACATGGATGTGTACATGTGTGTCTGGAGGGATGGGTGCACAGACTCTAGTCAGTCACTAGGGGGAGCTGTTGTCTGGTCAAAACTGTGCCACTTCAGGCCATGCAGAGGATGTTGACTTTATCCTACACACCCAATTTGAGTCAAAGCTAGGCCTTGACACCAGTTAGATGACAAAATTGAGCGTTATTCCTGGCAAAACAAGAAAGTAGATAAGGGAGCAATGAAGACCTTGTCAAAATTGAATGGTGCATCTGACGGGAGCCTTTGAGTGTTAGATGCTCATTAGCAGAGACACCATGACTGCCCCTGATTGTAGTAGTAATGTAGGTACTTCATTAGCCAGATTGTTGTGTAGGCGGACACAATTTGGCATGTTCTGTGTACAGTACCAAGTGATATGGTGGGAATCAGATAGTGAAGTGGGGCTGTAAGCTTAGTAAGGTAGGCATGACTCTCTCTTCTTTTACAGCTGCAGATCCTAAAGCTAGGATTTCTGGTTGGAATTCAAGTAAACCTTACACAGTAAGTTACAGTATATATTATCACCATCATGAATTCTTACTTGGTTTATATTCGAGGAATAACTTTTCTAGGCTTGTAAGCAGAGGGACATCCATGATCGATGAAGATGATAAGACTGCTTATCATCATTTTTATAACCTGGCTACTGAATGAATTTGACCTCTAACATTGACAAGTGGAATTCCTCAGCAAATTTTGCCACAGAGCTAAGCGGAGTCAGACTTAGCAATGACCAAGGATCAAGGATTTCTGATTGGTTCAAATCCTGAGAGTTGGGTCTGATTAGAAGGGGTTAGAAAGTAATTGGCTGTGACCTATGGGTCTGAAATATGCAGATAGGCACATGCCAGGAATTCCTGATGACTGCTGTTTGAGTTCCCTTACTTCCATGTTCTGTTGAAGTTCAACTCATATTCTGGATTAATCTCCAAGCAGATCCTACGGTAGCGTAAGATAGTATCAAAAGCTGGCAGAGGAGTGAGCAAATGGACACCTCTTGACTGACTACACTCCTTGGCCAGTTTGGTACTATCTTATGCCATTGTAGAATCTGCTTGGAGATTAATTCTGGATACTTTTTCATTGATTTTACCTCTTCAATATCCTGTGCTGAAACATTGACTGACTCCTCTTTTTTCATTTATACGTGTATCCATGATTTTTTTTCTCAGAAAGTTTCACTCTTTCTTTTACAATGAGTGTTATTCAACAAAAAGCTTTAAAATCCCCAACCAAGGTAGAGGTATGCAATAAACTTCAACTTTGAATCCTCAAACAAACAATTTAGGACTACATCTGTTGGCAGATTCTTGGAACATAAATCTACAAATTTCATAATTTCCACCCTTGCGTATTACAGACAACAGTTAGCTCAGATTCACCTCTCTCACTCAGCTATTCCCTATTCCCAGTGGTACGGTCCATTTGACATGATTAGATATCCCTCCTCGGGGAATGAGCTTTCCTATCAGACTGAAGACAGGAATGAAGATACAGCTTTCCGCTGATTGGATTTTGCTATGATATTGGCAAGCATCCAGGACTGTCATTGTGCTGACTTGTTTTCTGCACTCCCTATGCCAGCTCCTGAGGGAAATCTTACAGAGAGGGAAGATGGATTGTGATACTGATGATCTATTATGTTCCATCTCTCCTTGGGTTCACTCATGATATTACTGACAGATTAAAAAGATTTTTGTCATGTCTGGAGAAAAGGTGAAATTGATTTAGGGAACTTGAAGCATGCCATTGGTGCTATGTGAAATGGTTACTTTATGTTTGTTCATAAAAGTTTTGCAACAACAAAAATCTGGTTTTCTAAGGCTGTTGTAGCTAATGTCAATTATATAACAGTCTCATTTAAAACTTGTCTTTAATCTTAAGGCTATGTGCATGCTACATGCAAGAATTGTAGATTGTGAAAGCCACAATGTACTTTGTAAAGTGAAGTAGATGGAATAGACTGACTATACACATGTTGGAGGTATGGTACTATTCTCAAAGCAGAGGTTGAATCACAGAGATATAGTAGAAGTCTGGATTTTTATCCGCTCACTCCTCTCACGAGCTGGTAAAAATCCTGACCAATACTATATCTCTGAGACTCAACCTCTGTTTGGAGAATAGTATGGTACATGTAGTGACAGGTGCATGCATGTACTGTGGGTGGGCAGTGGGTCACCTGTACCATGTACCAGCTAGGGGAACAGCTGTACTTCAACACATGTACATGACAAGTGTACGTACATGTACACAATAGAGAAAACTAGTCACTATGTCATCTACGCTGCACACCACTCAAAATCAACTGGCTCACAAACTCAGTTTATGCACCTTCAATATTAACTCCAACCTTTATCATGGGCAATTCATTGCTTCCGCTCTTCCCAAATAGTCTTTCAACAAAAGACAGAGTAATACTGTAAACAAGTCAAAATAATCTTAAATTAAAAGCACAATATACATTTTGTACATATATAATACCCACGATTATGAGTTATCGAATAAAAAGATCATCTATTTTGCGAGCTACCAACAACTTGACATATCATACGTACAAAGAGCACATTATAGTTTATACTTGTTTCTGCCTACTGTTTTCCATTCAGCATGGCAGTCTCTAGTGGCTGCTACAGTTTACAACTTCTAGACATGGGCATGACATCACACGAAAACCACGCACAAGAGTTCAAAACACCTCCACTACTATTGATTCAAGCATACATTAGGGGTAATTTTTCGCATTGTTGCCTTGGTAAGAGATCTGCCCACTCACAAGACAGGGCAAAGTTCAGGTCTACAGGTATTGTTCTGCCCTACATGTACAAATGTAGGTGCGCTGGTGAAGTGTATGATGTAACTGTAAGTGGGTAGGGTATGTGGGTGGATAGGGTCTCAAATCTGTGCAACTACAAAGAACTCAGTCACCAAACAGGAAGCTAGACTTGTGTACTGTCTTGAAATTTAAGTTTTGTTATTGTAATAAAGATTAAAAAGGATGTTGTGGTCGCAGTTGTGAATGATTTTTAAACCACTTCCTCTTGGCAGCATGTGCAGAAAGACAAATCAATGTTTCATTGTGGTTGTCCACAAGGGAAAACATGTTATTGATCACTCTTAAGATCCTGTATCTCCAAAAATTCAAGAACGCATTTGAACCATATGGTCTGTATCAGGAAGTTTGATGATCTGTGCCCTCCAGCATTGCGAATATGATCACTTCTAACCTGTACACCTTACCCTAATCATTACAATTATGGCTGGATATTTATGGCGTTTGGAAAGCCACCCCAAGTAATGGGCCCCCTGGGAGACTGGTGTTTAAACTGTCACTTCAGATTATGTAGGGATCCTACTAGAGAAAGAGGTCAGACCTTTTTACTACAGAAGATCTGGGTCATCAAGTAACCATCTACTCTTTGGTGCCAGCTCAAAACACTGCTACTGCTAGTTCCAGTCAAACTTAAAGACTGAGTAAAAATGCTGAAAGAGAAACTGAAAGAGATGCTCTCACTGTCAAGTCACAAATGTTTGGCCTTGTTTGGGAAACAAGTTCCTATATCATATATTTCAGTTACATACAGTGGCCACCCACCCCTTGCTTGAAGCAAAGTTTTCAAATATACATTTTCTACTTATCAGTTAACGTTCCTATTTCAGAGCATAGGAAGTATTTTGATTCACAGATAAGCTTATCACTTAAATGCTACTTTTGGCAGAGAAGGTTGGCCTAGTCTTCTCAAGGGATGTACATGTAGCACCAGTAGACCTTGTGGGGAATCTACAGTTTCTATAATAATAAAACTCAAGTTTCCTGATGGTGCAGGTATGAGTGTGTGTGGTCTTGGCAAGGTGTAGGTGTGTCATGGCACGAAAAATCCCATTTGCATTATTTGGGATTATCTTTTAATCAATAGATTTCAGTTTGTTTTGTTTATCTCTATCTACAAAATGAATCTTCTCCACTGCTTTTCACATATTTTTCGCTAACAAATATGAAATCAATTTCTGTTTGTTGAAGTTTCACTTTTCTGAATGTCTTGTATATACTTTACTCATTTTCAAGTTGTCACATAATAATGTAACATGTATTTGAGCCCTTATACTTACTTTTTGCCAACTGCTAGAGTAGTACTTAAGTTGCTACAGAGAATGAACAAAAATACTTTTAGCCTTAAGTCTTTAAGTTCTTAAGACATATCAGAAACCCCTTTCTACAATCGACAATAGAGCTGTCAGGATGTAGGGACAGACAGTCTGTGAGTGGCTGCTAAGACAAAACACAAAGCTGGCCCTGGGGGGACACATAGCTGGCTAATATCACCTTGCACCAAGCTCCATAGAAAGCTGTTCAGTGTCATGGCATATGCACATGTACAAATGTGTGTCCCTGTGAACTATGTGTCCCTGTACGGCTGGTATGTGGCAGTAGGCCAGGGTTCAACAAGCATTGGGTAGTTAAGATTGTGTACACAGGGAGTTCAGGCCTTGACCAGGTTACCCAATCACCTTTCTGTACAATCTACATGAACCTGAAAATGGCCTCAAGCTTGATACAGTTATGATTCTCCCATAGTAGAAACTGTACACTTTGTCCTTTCTGTCATGCTCCATAGACATATTGATAACGCATATGAAACAATAGTTAATTCATGCCACTTGTGTTTAGCACCTTGTTTATTGAGTGTACATGCAATATATTGATTGTAGTAACATAACCCTCAGTGCCAGTAGTTTCCCACGGGCCTACAGCAGGATAGGATCTTACTGAAAGCCCTATGCCCTACCGTATTACGCCACTTTTCCGTTCCCTACCCTCCATTAATTTGGGCAGGTTATTGTGTTCTTTTTCATGAGTTGTACTTCATGTGAGTCAAACATTTCACATCAACTTTTTTTGCATCAAGTAAATCTTTTTTTTCTCACCTACTAGACTTGAAAATTCCAGGCATGTGTGAACTGTAATGGCACAGCTACAAAAGTACAAATCAGTTGGAGTCAGGCCAACACTAGGAATTACCAGGGGCAGCAGTGATACCAGTTGGCACCTCACCATATCAAAACTTCTTCTGGTGGAACCAATTGATACTTACACATCCATCCACATTGATAAGACTACTATCTAAAATAGGAAGAATCCTTGTAATGCATAAGGGACTGAACAATATTTTTCTATAACGTCCTAACGTTTGTATAGATTTACAATGGGGGAGGGTGATAGAAAAAAAATTGAGCCTAGGAAAATTTTTTTTATCAATATAGAGGGAAAAATTTTTGAACTAGGCGGACGGCCTGGGAAAAATGTTTGGACCCTAACTTCCACCCACATCCAGTCCCTAACTGGCAGAAGAGTTCATTAGACGAACAGGTATTTGTATACTCTACTCAGTTTAATAGGCCCGGTCGAAATCGTGCGGAACAAAATTGCTGGAATTTGTAGTGGCAAGCCAAGAGTTAAAAGCCTGTTTGCTATGAGCAAAAGTGTACACTGTGTGATAAGATACAAGTATATATGATCCAACTGTGTGATTATTACTAATATTAGAGTCGATATGAGCTATGCTCTACTATATTCTAGTCCAGTCTAGTCTACTCTGCTCTACTCTAGAAATTTGCGTAAAGTAGCCTGACTTTTCCTATGTAAATTGTAATATCAGACAGAAGCTATATTAGGGACCAGGTCACAGAGCATGACACACATGCAGTGGTTGTGACAGGTGGGAATAGTGAAATTGAAAAACAAGTCTGTGGGAGTTTCAGTTGCCAGCCAGTTTTTCTGACTAGACTCTCTTCTGCTCAAACAAGGAGATGTTTGGAACTGGCTCCAATCCACCAGGAGAAGGAATGTCAACTAAACCAACACACCAGCCAGGAAGAAATGAGGAACAGAGGAGGAATTTCCCAGAAATGTCATGGCAAAAACAGAGCCTGGGTTAGAAAAATGCAAAACAAACTTTTCTGCCAAATGAGGATATAAGCAACAAAACATATTGGAATTAGCCATCTATGGAGGTGTCCAACCCTATAAGACAAACCAAAATAGACCTATTATGGTAAGGTAGAAATGTATAGAGCTGTTATAGGCTAGGCTTGCAGGGTGGAATGTTTGCTATGTGTTTATGTTGAGAGGAACAAGCTATCTGTAATCAATCAACAGGCTGGTATAGACTGCTTTCAAATACCAAATACTGACTCACTAACAGGTTTTTCGTATGTTCATTTGTATAAAATTATCTAAGGTTTTCTTTCGTAAGTCACATTCTAAAAGTTAAAACACAGAAATGACCTATATATATCAGCTTTTGATTTTAGACACAAGTTTATAAGAAAATTTTAAATGGGCAAATACAAACAGTCTGCCAGTATCTGACATTTTTATGCAGTGATTTACAGAAAAATTCACAAACCAGAACAGCTATTGTACTGTGATGTGATAAGACAATATTGACTAAAGGCAGCCTTGATAGATTCAACCAGTTCTGCTACACAAGAAATAGAACATTTTTTCCGGCAGGTACCAAGCTTTGTGAGTTCCTAATAGGCGCCACAAATCACCACTTGTTTTCTGCAACAGTGGCAGTTCATGTAGATGGTCCATGTGGAAAACACATCTCAGACACAGGTTGGGGGTCAACTGCATTATCTGGGTCGCAAATTTCCCCTCCGAATACCTTGATACTGTATACAGTTTGGAGGCATCCGCTTGCAATATCCTGGTCTTAGTAACAAAATCTGCTGGAATCATACCGAGTAATTAATGTGACTAAAATGATAGGCTTCTTGATTTAGACAGGCTTATTTGAGGCATATCAAAGATGGCTGACTAGAATCTCAGGAAGTCCCTGAACCACTACGTAGTGCTTGTCCTTCCTTCCTTTTACATGAGATACATGAGAATATCAAAGCAAATTCTTTGACAGAAATGACAACTGTTGTGTTCATATCCTATTTAGATCCTAGGAGGTGACACAGGGGGTATTTTCACAAGGATTCAATTTCAACCTTCCCTTGAAATGTTTACAATGACAGACATTTTGACAGTTGACCTCTCAGTCTGTGCCAAGCACCACCACTTGCCTCGGCCTTGTCACCTCGTGCTAAACGCCTCTGATACGAAAACGAACGCACACCGACCCGTCCTGACGACATGATGTTTATTGGTTAGTACCACGTCGAGGAATGTCACACATGTCCAGGTCCTGTTTGCTCTGTGATTGTGGCATTTGGCCTGGCCTTCAGCCAGTGGCTGTCACAGACATTAAACCCTGAGTAGACAACATCTGTACATACACATATCATCATACCTTAGGCTCAGGAACACATGACTACATGCTATCACTAAAAACCATTGCAGTATGGCTGAAGAACCTTCTTTATCTTATCTGTCAAAGATCAAAGACAAAGGCAAGTTTGTTTTTCGCACAGGCAGAAGGCTGGTCTCTATTTCTGGTCATGAGGTCCGGTCAGATCAAACCGAAGAATTTATTTGCTTGCAATTAGAACAGGATTGTCACTAGGATGATAAATTGTTTTATTTACACGAAGTGTCAAGAGGGGAAAATTTCAAGCCCTCTACTCTACATCTCTCTCTCTCTCTTTACCAAAGGGGGAGGGGTGAAGCAGTTTGACTACTATATATGCTTGGTCACCTACAAGTAACATTGCCATATTGTTTCAGTCTGCTGAGCAAGGCAACCCCAGATGCCTGTTTACCTGCATCCTTTGTTCTAGCCTGGATATACAGACCCCAGCCCGATCTCAAAAATATCTATCACGATATTTCTATCATGATTGATTGATATCACGATAGATATTTTTGAGATCTGGCTGGGGTCTGGTATCCAGGCTACCTTTGTTCCTTCACAGCTGTGTAAAAACACAACCACCTCTCAAATGTGATAAAGGCAACACGCTTTGTGACAAAGACTTTCTACAAGCTGA
Organism: Branchiostoma floridae; assembly: GCF_000003815.2. NCBI lineage: Eukaryota > Metazoa > Chordata > Leptocardii > Amphioxiformes > Branchiostomatidae > Branchiostoma > Branchiostoma floridae. The sequence goes on along the minus strand of NC_049986.1, from coordinate 14,321,269 downwards.
CAACATAATGATGGCTTTCACACGTGGATTCCCACCTTGGAAAAGACATAATTATAAAGAATGGATCAGTGGGTGGATGGAGTGTTTCAACAGCTGGGAGGCACATCTGGATTTCTGGGATACGAAAGATTTGAGGGAACCACATTTTCCTGCATTCCTTAAATGCAAATGTTTCTCTCTCATTGAAAACCTATCATGACATGTTCTAATATTTTACTGGTTGTGGTTACTACCTTGAAGTGCTCTTTGAATGTAGCAATATAATGTGAAAGCATTTTAAAACATGGTCATATATTTGGTACGTGTGTTGCTTGGAAATTGGTATGATTATCACATAGCAGCCGTACAACCAAGGCAGCTGTAATTTACTGTGTGACAATATTTTTTCGTGTATAGCAGATACTCTATGCGTCTCTTGTGAAAAACTTCCTTTGTGCCTTGATTACTAATCCCATGATATTATCTGACAATCTTCTGTTTTGGCTGTGGCTGGCATCTTTCCTTTGCCAGTGTCAGAAAGAGGTCAAGCCCAAATGAATCATCAGTTATCAGTGTTGCTATCCCTGACGCTGTGCAGACTGTGTTCTGAATCATTCATTACCCAAGGCTGTACAAACCTTGTTAGTAAAGTTGAAATTAGGAGTTATGTTTCTCAAGTGTTTTACGAAGAGCAACTTGTAGTCCTTGACCAATACTAGTAATGGTACATTGTTTAAAGATATGTGATGCTGTCAAAGTCATGTATCAAGTAAAATTAACTGACACAGCCTGTCGAAAAAAGAAGAGAGAGGAATTTGTTGGCTTATAAGTTATTAGATTATCAGATCATAAAATTTGCAAAGAACAGCGACACAAAACAAGTGTTGTAAGTAAAGCATGCCATTATTCATGCAAGACGCCCATAATATCCATATTATTCTGCATAAAACAGGATTTGTGATGAAAATGATCATATATACAGACATGGCTTCTACAGAGGCAACATGTTTATCATGTCAATAGTTCCTATTGTGTATTGAGCTTTAACAATACCTAACACATGGCTTCCTTATTATTGACTTGTCTTCGTTTGTTTTCACAGTGTTTAACAACAGGGAACCTGTCATCAACAGCAAAACCAAGAAGCTAAAAACAATAGAAGCTAATGAATAAATCATATCAATTTCAAACAACAATATACCACTTCATGTTGTCTTCTTTCTGTACTAGGAAATTCCATAGGTCTCTTTGGAGTTCTAAGTTACCAATTACATGTTAAAACTTATAACTATCACTAGTGTTATGGTATAAAAAGGTTCGCTGATGACAGAAACATTGGGTATGTTGATAATCCCCCTTTGGACAGTACAACGACAACATAGATTTAAAGAACTTTTGTTTTGACTTTGTGGTATATACTAAAGAAATCCCACCTTCAGCAAAACTTCCTCATTCTTTCAACATGATTGTGTTTATTCATCTGCCAGGGAACTTTTGGGACACCTGATATTCCTCTTTCTGTTTTGATGATTCAAAGTATTTCCTCTTTCTGGTTCTTGGAAGAGAGCAGGAATATCTGTTTTCCAGGAGTTGGTTTAGGGTAATGTACGTGGGGTTTAAAACTTCTGTCAACAAAGAATTATTCCAGTGGTAACAATATTTGCGTTATTTTGAATCCGGGAAAGGGGATCTTCAATTTTCCAACATAATACACTGCCGTTTCGTATTTTAGTTATTAGTAGTAGAATATACAGAGTGGACATTTTAAATAGCTTCGTAATTTGGAAACACGTTAGTCTTTTACCATGATTAACGGATACGCCCATGCTCTTTGTATACAAACACGACTATTTGGCTGTGTAAACATCTCCCTTACAAGTGGAGGGCACTGTTACAAGGCTACTTACACTCCACCTACGCTACACTACTACTTTCTGATGTTACTAGGTGATTGTTTAAAGGAATTCTTAAGACGTTTGCTATTCTAGTTGCGCATCTAAAGTTTCACGACCCTTTGGAACCCCCCTCCCATTTTAAAGTATTTAGAAAGGACACAAAAACACTCTTTCATCAGAATCAAATATCCAAACAACGCTAATCAGGAAATGTAGACTTAGTGTCTCTTTGATCTTTCTACCTGTGCTTGAGGGGTGGTATGGGGAGGGGTGGCCTGGGGTGGCCGCGTGTGCTGTAGAGCTTCCTGTGGAGAACCTTGGGGTTTTCTGGGCATAAAACACGGGGGAACCCACACAAGCTTGGCCACAAGAAACTTCCGCAACAAGAAAAGAAAAGGAAACACGCGAGACTTTCAGTCTGCTACCCTTCCAAAATAAGAAAGCGAGACCCCAAAGGGAAAATCCAGGGTAAGTTAGACGATCTTAGAGAAACAGTGAAGTCTAGATCAGTTTCAACAACAACACGGAATTCGGGAAACCCCAGCGGTATGCATCGGGA
>NC_049986.1:14273333-14318736 GCF_000003815.2 Branchiostoma floridae | reverse complement strand
CTGGATGAATAGGCTCATAGTTGTCCCAGCCGGTTTTCACAAACGAGCTATTGCTGTCTAAACAAGCCCGAAAGTCGTGTGTACGTCGCCCGAGCCCCAGTGATTGCCGATTTCCGCCTCTTTGCCCAGGCCGGAAATGACCGTGGAACGGAATGACGTACTTCCGGGTCGGGAGAGAAAACAACACAGGCTAATCAGCGCTGACAAGCGACATAAAGAAGTACTGCAGACAGGGTTCCACGACCTCTACGACGGCAGTAGTTTCCATAAGTTCGGGGTTAAGTGTCTGTCTGACAGTATGAGACCGTTTTGCTGTATTGCATAGTAGTTTCATATAAAAAGACCCTTTTCGGACAGCGCTCAGATTTTCATTGAGTTCTCACCACCCAACGACGTCGCATGATCGCATATTTTCTCGACTACTCTACTCCACTATTTTGGTGTTGAAGAAATCAAGTAACATTGCATCGCATACACTCGGAAGCTACCTAAACCTTTATCATTATTCCCGAATGAGTTTATTTGAATTTGTAAAATATAAGTTATGTTGCGAACTTGAATTTCCCGCCACCGGGACAGGCTTCCCACAATCCAGCCGGCGGGACAAACATGGCGTCTGCAGGGAACCGTATCGCGGAACTGTGTGAGGAGTTCTGGCAGTGGAGACTGCGGGAGAGCCCGGAGTTCGCCACCTCCACAGGCTGCCACACGTACGACCACCTGCTGGATTCACACAAACCACAGGCTTACGGAAAACGCATGGTAAATCGGTTAGAACTTGCCATATGTTTTTGATGTGCCGCAACAACTTTCACTTCCGCCTGGAAAGATATTAGCCTGATTTAACCGCGCTTCTCAGGCCCGTCATACTGCCGCGCGGGGAGGAGTCTACAAGCTCCGGATAGCGGAGTTTGCGTTACACAGACTAGAAAGATATGAACCATTCAAATTATCCATGGCCGGTGACAACTAGATATTACACTTGTTGCACTTGTTGGTATGTTGTCGTATCATGCACATGGTTAACGATAGGTGACTTGTACGGTTTAGCCGCTCCGAAATGGATTTCTTGGGTTCAGGCTTGTAGAGCTGAGATAGGGTCAGACTCGGGTCAGGGGGCGTGGCATGTTTCATCAGGTGTGCATGGCGCGACTCAAAATATTGATATTCTCCAGCAGTCTGTCTGCGTTTGACAAGCAAAAATTCTGTCCCGCTGCCAACAACTCAACTAGGATGTTAAAATTGTAGAGTACAGGATAGAAAACATTCAGGTTTTATGTTATAAATAATCCTGGAAATTTTGAAGCTGTATAAATCAGTATTATATATTTTATACTTAGGATATAATGTTGAATCGCATCGCAGTTTTGTGTAAATAGGAAAGGTATAGCTTGCCAGGGAAACTGTGAGGTGTAAGCAAACTGTTTTAATTTTCTTGATTCATAGTGAAAGCTATTTCATTCCATGTTTTCAAAACCGTACCGGTGCAATGGCCGAGTGGATAGAGTGTTCGCCTTGCATGCGGGCGGTAGGTCGTGAGTTTGATCCCGGCAGAGTCATACCAAAGATTTTAAAAATGGTACATGCTGCTTTCTCTGCTTAGCACTCAGCATTCGGGAAAGAGTATGGAAGTTGAACACACACCACTACCAGTGGACTAGCCCCCTGCTGTAGTGATTGCGTTGTGTGGCCCAAGGGCTACTGAAACAGAGATGGGCGCCGCCCTATGCGCCATCAGGCGCGGGAAGGACTTTTTTTTCAAAACCGTACCCAACCCTCCTGAACATGATACCTAGGCTGCGACAGGTTCCTGAAGTTTCCTGAATTGTTGCACAAATCCTGACAGGTGTTTTGTGAGAAGTTCCTGACGACGGTGGAAGACTGTGATGACAGTGGAGCGACTGCTGAGGAGAAGTTGAGTCTGAGACTGCTCAAGACAGAGATCCAAACTTACCTGGACGGCATCAAGTTTAGTCCGTAAGTGACTTCTGCCTTACATTGCAATGTCTATTGCATGAAATATTACATCTGTACATGATTTACTGTAAATTCATTAACTTGTTTTATTTTGTGGTGGGAAGAAAAAGGAGTTTTTAAAATTGCTGTTGAAACAAGTTTGGAGACATACTTGTATTATGAATTTTCAAAACCACCAGGAAAATTTTCAGATTCACACTACTAGTAATTAGACAAACAGTCACAACAGAGATTTAATAATGAAAACCCCTGCATTACTAATGCTTATAATTTCTCAATGGAAACTCCACAGCCATCTGTACCCTATCAATACTATGGAGGGTCCACATGTGGAGTTTGAGCGCCTGATCTCCTTCATGAAGTTCAACAACAAACAGGACTATGACATGTACTTCTCCAGGCTCAAGGCATTCCCAAATCAGGTCAGTAAAGAAATGTTATCATCTAAGCAATCATGGCTGAAAATCCTTAACCATTCCAAGGGCCTATCTACAAAGCAGTACCCCGAGTCAGGTAGAAAGCCACCTTGGCAATAGAGAACAGAACTGAATAAATATTACTAGTAATATATCTATGCTAGGGGGAACCAATTCTTTTCTTTTTGCGTGTGGATATGCTCTTTCCCTGTCTTGAAAGCAAAGAGATTGCATGTATGAAAACATGATCAGTTGTGATGCTCTTTATATTTATGATTGACATGGGGTCTGACACTAAACAACTTGGAAATGTAGCAGTCTTTCATTCTGATATACGGAGGTAGTATTGTCTACTTCTTAAGTCATGCAAGAGATGTGTCATCATTCCAGGTAACAGAGATGATCAACCTGATGAAACAAGGAATTGTAGAGGGAAGAACTTATCATCAGTTCAGCATGGTAAGTACATGTACTTCTGAGGCGATTATTCCTACAACACCTTTTATCTAATGTTACAACTCTTGTCCAACTATATATGTATGTTCAAATGTACTTAATAAACCTTGCAACTGAAATGTTAAAAGCTTCTAAATAGCATCTCTTTAAAGACTTGCCATACTGTTGAAAATTGGTGTCAGTAATTATATGTAACAGGCATGTGGAGATACCAAATCTTTGTATAGATCAAGGAGAAGGTAGACTTTTGTGAAGTATCTTCCTTTTCGGAAATGATGTGATATGGATTGCCCCTTCGTTTGCAGTCCTGACGGTCTGACTTGTTGAGATGTACATGTATGATATTCCACAGATTGGTGTGTGTGATGCAATACAAGACCTGGTCTCCATGAAACCAGAGGACTGTGGTATCTACGAGCCACTCAAGAAAGTTCCAGAGGCACTTGGGACAGAAACAGTGTATGTTTGACAGACATTCTGTTTGTAAAGCAGTATAAAAGTACACCAGGCAGAACCTGGGTGCATGTAGTAACTTCTTTTAGAGACTAGGTATTGTTATATGCCATCTGCAAAAGTCCTATCTATCTATGAAACAACAAACACAGAACTTTTTCTTGTATCTATTCTGTCCTAAGACAACAAAGATTAAACATTTGATTACTAATCATAAATTTATTATCTTTAAAACATTATAATGTAGGTTTAGGAGACCACCTTACATATAAGATATTAGCTCAAATATGAGCATGTACATCAAGAGAGTAAGTGACATGATTTGTTTTTCCACCTTCACAGCGCCAAACTGCAGGCCGAGGGTAGAGCCTTAATACAAGACCAGGTGTTTCCAGCATTCCAGAAGATCAAAGACTTCATAGAGCAGGTATCACCTTCATCTGTCTTGAATTTGCAGTATTGATATTTGACACCCAGGGCTTTTTCTCTTGTTTGTGTACACATTGTGAGCCTGTAACACATCAGTCATCATCATATCTTATCGTTCCTAATCCAGCTGTAGGCTTTCTCTTTGGCCTTTCTTAGATCGCTATTTGAGCAGCTTGAGTCGAGTTCACAGTTTTGTAAAAGTTTTTGTATGATTTGCAGGTCCTCTCTGCAGGTTTGCCCCTTTTCAATAGAACAATGACATACCACCTTATCTTTCATTGTAAAACTTTGCTGACTATCATTTCTTCTAAGGCAGCTTGAATTTTCTATGATGGTATGTCGCAACAACATAACAGATGAATCTATGTGTGCCCACTCCAGGAGTACATCCCAGCCTGCCGTCCCTCCATAGGCTGCTCCTCCCTGCCGGATGGTACGGCCCACTACGAGGCTGCGCTGAGGTTCCACATCACGTGTGACATGACGCCGCAACAGGTGCACGAAACTGGGCTAGAGGAGGTGGCCAGGATCAGGGAGGAGATGCAGAAGGTTCAGGATCAGTTATTGTAGTTACGAGTAATGTTATAATTGTAGCCATCTGTTCAATTTTAGCAGGGAGAAGTGAACGAGTAGTACAAACATAAAAGATAACTCAGCTGAGTGTTGTTGTGATCACCCTACCCAGACTATGGGACACATTATATGGGACTACATATTGGGCCCCAACATCTGACCTGGGACTTGCTGGAGGCAAATGAGAAGGCTGTGGCCTGGCTGCAGTACTGGTATGGAACAAGATGATGATGATGATGATAAACATAAAAGATGCATGGACATTGAAGATGTGAGGTACAGATGTTAAGATATTTCTGTTGTCTGCAGGTTATGGAAAAGGTGGGGTTTTCAGGAGAGTTTAAAGACTTCTTGGAACACCTTCGTAAGGATGACAGCTTCTACTACCCTTCAGAGGTAAGTAGGAAAAGTGGACATCTATTTTGAGATTTATGTCTGTTTTACAAAAAGTACATCATGCTGATTTCTTGAAAGGTGAAAGCTTAGGCATACTGATAAGATGAGGTGCACTTTGTTCTGATGTTAAAGAGTTGTTAGACAAAATCTAGTACCTTCAACAGCTTGTCCAATTCACAAACTTCAACAAGTCTCTTGAGTCTTGTTTTCAGTACATGATAGATTAATTCATGATCATTTTAACCAAGAAAATGCATTGATTCAACAGCAAGAGCTCCTCGATGGCTTTAAGGATATGGCAAATAACAAAATCCGTCCAAGACTTCCACAGCTCTTCAACGACATTCCAGACAATGAGCTGAGGTATGTGCTAATCTCATATGATTAATTGTTACTTGAATAGACTGGTCCTGGATGTCAGTCAAGACTAGCAGTCCAACCATAGACTGTTATCCATTCCCAATTTTCCCATAGTAGCCATATCCAGTAATCATAGCGCTATACTGCATTTATAGCCCTATCCAAAGCCCATAAGAAACACAGAGAGAAAATAGGACTGAATACAAGGCTAGTCTGAACAATGAGAGAGGGGTGGGATGCGCCGCAATTGTCACACACGTCAAGGCAATCACTGAAGCGGACAGGGCTATGACATTAACCTGTACCATATCCCTCAATTGGTCCTTCTTCAGATCGAAAAAAAATCAATGTCAAGACCACACTTCATTCCATTCAGTGCAAAAAGTTAGATGATTAAGCAGACATTGCAGGAACATTCAACTTGTTTTTTCTGTTCTAGTGTGATCCCTGCCCCACCCAGCATGGCTAACAGTCCAGCAGCGTTCTACCTGGCACCCAGTGATGATGGCAGTCGTCCTGGGATCTTCTATGTCAACTGTTCAGACGTCAGAAGCAAGTAAGGGTCATAAATTGTAATAGATGAAAGCGTTGCCCTCTTGCTACAACTGGATGCTCGTTTTGCTGAATATGACCACCTTGCCACTAATCTCCTAAATGGCCAGATGAAATTAAGCAGTTCTATTTTGATATACAATGTATCTATTTCATTGTCTTCTTTTTTAACATTGTATCTTTGACACAAATTTCTTCAGCTCACTCTTCACAGCTGTTATTTTTGTTTTCTGTAGCCCCAAGTATGAGATGATGACACTGGCCCTGCATGAGGGGGAACCAGGACATCACCTACAGGTGGGTTAAAACCACATATATGGTTTCTGTATTAATGCAATAATTGTCTATTGCTGAGTCTATTTTTTAGGCTGATAAACTTACCAAACTATGTCTTTTGGTGCAGGCTTGCTACTCCCTCAACCAGAGAAATTTGCCAAGCTTCAGGCGTTTCTTTGAAGACCGGCGGTACTACGAGGCCCCAGGCAGGTTTGCCATGTACACTGCATTCATGGAGGTGAGGATAGCATGGAAAAGTCTATCAATATAGACTTGAAAATGCTCTCAGCATGGATAGCTAAAAACATAATCTTAAAAGTGCACTCAGAGAGAGCTATTAAGTTAAGTCAAGTCAGCTGTTTTTATAAGACACCATTTTTGCTTTTAAGCTTACTGCACCATCTTTTCCTCCTTGAAAGGCAGTTTGCTTGGTTGTTCCCCTGAAGCTGTTTTGTCTGTGATCCTTCTGCTATAACACTATCTGCTTCTAATATTTCAAACTATTCCAAATCTGTGGTTCTGTGATGTTTCCCAGGGCTGGGGACTGTACTGTGAGTACCTGGGAAAGGAGATGGGGCTCTATGAGGACCCTTATTCTCTGTAAGGAATCTAAGCTATATACATACATTGCATTTGATCAAACTCACTTTCATGACTGTGTTAATCATTTACTGTAAGAAAATTGTGGCCAGGCACCATTTGTGCAGCATGAATATTACTGCACATTAACTATCTAAATGATAACATTTTCATAGATGAGTTTCCTTCATGCTCAGGAAAATAGAAATAAGACTGATAAATGTGTATAGTATATTATTGCAGTATGTTGACATTAAGCTGTTTTTTGTGTGATAAAAACTGCATTTCCTGTCTAACCTGTTTTCACCTTGATGTCTATCCAGGTTTGGCCACCTGTCATTTGAGATCATGAGAGCCTGTAGACTGGTTGTGGACACTGGCATGCATGTCATGGGGTAAAATCCGTTTATGTTAATATTTTTAACAGAGTAAACTTTTAGAGTAAAAAAAGCTCAGGAAAGAAATATTAATATACATGCATGTAAATGAAGTTCAGATTTGGAGGAGAAATGTTGATAAACCAAGTTTAATACAATAGTAGAATGGTGGCTGTTGTTTCTTTCAAAATGTCCTTTAATTTATTTCCAAACTGGGGCCCGCCCCAGAAGTTTTTGGGGAATGAAAAGTATGATTCAAAAGACACTAAGCTACACGTAGTAAGAGAATAGTTATGGGCATTATTTGCGTATATTTTTATGTATGCATTCTATTTTTCGTTTCCACAAACATCCCAGCCGGGCCCCGGTTTTGAAATGTGACATTGCCCTAAATATATATAGATTATGATTTTGTAAATGTTTGGAAGGCTATCGCATCAGCATTGATTATAAAGTTATGTAATTGGACAATGTTGTTTACTCCTCCAGATGGTCCAAGGAGCGTGCTGTTCAGTACATGAAGGAAAATTCTGCTGTTTCTCCCAAACACATTGAGATTGAAGTCAACAGGTACATCACCTGGCCTGGACAGGTGGGTCTGTGTAGTTACATGTTCTGTAGATTCCTTCATGTTTAAGTGTCAGGCAGGTCTTACAACCAAAAAAGTGTCACTTGTTTTTGAAGCCCTTTGTTTCTGCAATACATTTGGTGTAGACTCAAGGATTTAATATTCAATCTTATTGCACATGTGGCATATTTGATGTCTTTGTATGGGCTAAAAAGTCATGCATACATCATACACGTACCTATAGCAGATGCTGGAAATGTACAAATAACATTGCTTCCCTTTTCCTTCCCCATTCCCAGGCCTGTGCCTACAAGATTGGGATGAGGAAGATCCAGGAACTGCGAGAAAAGGCAAAAACAGAACTAGGTAGTCACTCATAGTGCTGTACATGTCAGATTTATAGGCAAGCCATAAATATGCTTTTTGAAAATAGTCTATGATATGTTATCCTGGAGTCCAGCTGTGTGCTTTTAGTCTCTCCCTGGAGGTATGCTTATGGAAGTGTAGCTACATTTGTAGTGATATGTAGATTTGACTATCTAAATTATACATACATTGTACTATTAGGTGTTTCAAACTGTTGCTAAGCCAGCTTTTGCTTGCTCCTTCTTCACATAGCATATGTAGCATTATCTTACTAAGAAAGAGGTCTTCCCTTGCTAATCAGTACCATTGGTTTTCTCACATTTCTCAGGTTCCAAGTTTGATGTCCGTGAGTTCCATACTGTTCTGTTGGGCTGTGGTTCTGTACCTCTCAACATCCTGGAGGAGGTGGTGCACCAGTACATACAGGACACCAAGCAGAAGTAAATCCTGCATTGCAATGTATACAATACAATCCCAAGGGGTGCCTAAGTACATGTATTCAAACAAATTCTGTTCACCTCATATGGATTATAATGAGATTCATAGAAATTCTACTTAAAGCATACAAACTGGAATGGACAAAGTAGTGGCTTTTATAAAAAAAGAAACTGACAAAGGATAAAATTTCAGTTTTTCATGATGAATGAAATTCATAAATATTTTACATAAAAGTATAATATTTACGAATTTCATAAACTTCTTATGTTTAGGCACTCCTGATCCCATCTTAAACACCAGAAAACAAACAGCAACTCTTTCAACCATCTGCAATCCTTGAAATATCAAGTTTGAAACTTAAGACAATCAAGTGAAGCAGTTTTGACCACTCCATTGTATTTGGACATGAAAAGTTTTAACCTGTATCTGTTCATCAAGCACTTTGTACCCATTATCCTGGCTACATTATATCTTCCTGCTGTCTAGTCAAGCTGTAAGGCTAGTGATCGTATATTGTTTAAACCAATTGACTTCTCATTGACAGTAAAAAATACTTTAAAAAATAGGACTTTCTGAGGAGAACATGCAAAGTGTGATTGTGAATTACAACTTCCTCTCTCTAAAGGTAGATAATATGTAACGTCTTCTCTTCCTAGTTAAGGAATGAGTGGAAATGTTGCAGAAGACAATGGTATGATACTTAAGGCACATAATTTAAGCATTCTCCAGAACAGAAAGTTTGGCAAATTGTTACTCATACACACATGTGCAATGATAAATGATAAGACTGTTCTGTTAAAGAATTGAAGAAATATCTTGTGAATTAACATATATTATGTACAGTAAGCTTTGTGGAAAAGCATCTTTATTACTTGTATTACGCTGTATACTATAACAATGAATCCGGGGCAAGTATGTCTGCATACTGCTGGTTTGCGCAAAGAGCTTTTATATAGGATATGCATGTAGGTATGGTCTAGAAAACATTGGATACCTAAAGCATCGGATTAATGTATTTGGTAGTCTTGGAAACTGTAAGCTTGAATTGTAAGGATCACAAGTCATGAAGTTCTTTTGCTGTTATTTTTGGACATGTACTGTTCGATGGCATGATCCACATTCTCTTACAATATAGATAACATTGTATAAGAATTGATTTAGGAGATTTTATACAAATTTCAAGTGTAAAACTCATAAAAATATTTGATAACGACACTACCTGTTGCAAACTGGAATGATAGGCATAAGATGGAATTATGGTTATTAAAAGAACAATTAAAGCTAAAAATGCTATCGAGATGCTGACAGTAAACCACAAAGTTGTGCTTTTTGTGTAACAATTTTACACAGCTCCAATGGCTGAAAAACTGCTATGAAGTATTTGTGTGAATGCATTTCTTTCTACAGGGTAAATAATTTTACCTGCTTAAAATATTAGTGACTGTATACTTCATATTCTTCTCAAATGTGACATACTTAGGTCAGGTCAAAGCTCAAATCCAATAGTGTATAAAGCCTTTAACTAAATTATATCTAACTCCTATTATAGAAAACATTGTCTAAAATGAGAAAGTGCAACATTTCAAAATACAAACCAAAGAAACAATACATGTGACATGCATGTACACTAGAATAAAAAGACAACAACCATGCAACACTTTCTGATAACTCTCAATAACAGATTCAATTGGTGTAGAAATGTTCTATATATTGTTCCACCAGAGCTTAAGTGTGTCACAACTTGTGTCTGCTACATTCTCATATGAAGTATTGAGAGCAACTTTTTGCAGAAATTCAACCTATTCAGTGACAAAAGACATATTGCAGCCAATCATAGTTGAGGTGGTCTTGTTGTTTGTGAGAATGTCAGTCTATTGTCCGTTTGACAGTGTATTCTATGATGTTGCAACATCTTGTGCTGGGGTGGGGGGTGTTGCCATCTGGGGCAGAAACATGGATTTGAGGTTGCTGGACAGGCTGGCAATCTCTTGGTCCTCCATCTCGTACTGACGGATGGCATTTGCAAATTTAACAGCTCCTGAGAACAAAGGTGCAAAATACTGTCATCGGGTCCACAAGTTGGTTAAAAGTTCATTTCAGCTTTAGTGATCATTGTAGTCTACAGGCGAGAAGAACTGCTAAGAAAACGATCTGAAGCACAAGTTATATTATTCACTAATGACAACAGCTTGCGTGTTGCGCCAATATACCGGGCGGCTATATAGATACAGATAAAGAACAGTATAAATCAACTGAAGCACAAGATTGTTCACCCATGGCAACATTAAGAATTGCTTAGAAAATGACATGAGGCACAGGATTATACAGTGCCACCGATGACAACAGAAAGATTATTAACCCATGACAACAATAACAATGAGGGTGTATTGAAAGGGCCCATGTAGCCAGGGCCAATCTAAGCAGCTTAAAGAGTAGCTTATACCAATGTTGTGATTGCCATTTATCATTGGGTTTACAGGAAATTGGGGGCCAGGTAGCTTTTCTGCAAACCTGTTGTGATGATGTACATGTATAATGTAGTAGGATTGCCCACTGTGTCTCAAGGTCCTACTGTAAGTAAAATTTAGTTGGGGGCGTGTTGGCCTTGGACTAAGTTGGAGGTGGTCTGTGACCCTGTGACCCTAGAAATAAAATCTAGTTGAATCTAGGCTAGTACAGCTGCAGGCAGTAGCCTGGTATCCAGCTGTATCATAGCTCCCGGGTCTCTTCAGTCCTCAGGAGAGACTCGGGGCTATATGACACGACTGGATGCCAGGCTATACAGGTAACCTTAGTGCTGTAGTAGGAAAACACCAGTATAAAACATGCCAAAGCCTGCTCACCATCACCATCTGCAGAGAAACCATACTTTTGTATGACTTCCTGCTGAATCTGCGTTGCTACGGGAAACACGATCTGCATCATCTTCATCATGTCGTTCCCCGCCTGGTCACGTGCCTCCTCCATCCGCGCCATGTTCTCAGGAATGGTGAAGGCATTGATAACATCCTTCAGGGCTTCTATAGTTAAAATAATATCAATGTGTACATACTTGTGCAAGGACTGGAGACACATAAACTTTGATGCACACACACATAGACATAGCTTAATACACAGAATGGTGAAGGCATTGATAACATCCTTCAGGGCTTCTATATCAAAGCAAGGAGGTTGAAGATAAGATCTTGTTTTTAACCTTCTTGGTGAAAGTAAGATTATAGTTAAGATGTACATACTTGTGCATGGCCTTGATACACAAACATTGACAAATATGTGTGCAAACACAAACCACCTCCTTGCACAAATGTATTAATACACACAGGCAAAGGCAATACACAAATGCACACATACACAATACACACACACAGAAAAGAGTTTGAGAACCTCATAACGTTACCTTCATAAGGTTAGAAATTTTATCACAATTTTAACATTCCTGGCATGCAGCACAAGAATAGAACATCAACACTCCAACCTCTTGTAGTAGGAGCAACCTTTCCATTTTCATTCATTAAGATTATAATTCATACACATACACAGACATGCAAAATACACAAATACAATACACATGCATAGAAACACGAAGACAGATAGAGAAACAGAGGACGAGAGCGTTTAACGTTATCTGTTCCTAGATCAAAGACGAATGCCTTCAGAATAAGATAGATTGCACTCAATGTAACGTTACTGTATACAGAAATAGAAACGTACAATGTGTAGAGAAACGCATAACGTTAATAGACAGTGGAGTAGATTACAAAAAGGTGAACCCAAGTTGTTATTCTTTACCTCTTGCCTTTTCTAACGTTAGTATCGACTCATTCGTTGAACTGGCCATCTGAAAAACAAGTTCAAGTGAAAACCGACGATTTTTCTTGCACAACAGAAGACAGGACTACAGTAGTTTTACGACTGACAGCTGCGGATCTTTCCTTCACTAACTCAGACAGCTACTTCCGGTTTGATGGTATGTTTGTGATTGTTGCTGTCCTAAGCAGATACTTTATTGCCTGACAGAAATGTCCCCTATATTATATCTAATATCACAGTGAATATCTTACAAAAATATCTATATGAGCAAGAAATTCTATAAAAGAAATTATTTCATTCGTAGTATAATTTTGTACTAGTATTTCATGAACAGAATCTACGAAGTTTTGTCTGGCAAATATTTGGCAATAGTGGTCACATAAAAAAGCAATCCCATCGTGCAGCGCTTCTAAGATGGCGCCTTACTCAAGATTTTAAATGTGCCAAAGTTTTATATTTGTCTAGAATTATTGCGATCGGGTCGGAAAAAAATATCTGTGTATCATGGATGAAGAAACATTGATGGTGTCGATCCAGAATTATAAGGAACAGGTGAGATGTGTTCTCTTTTGAACAGTTTCAGTAAGATTTGTGTCGTCATATGGGGAGGGGGGCAGTCGGCGATCGTTCCCGTATATACCATAGAAACCATATACCAGTATCTAGAGTGTATAAAATTGCGGCTCAACTAATTTCAGTGATTTTGAGACAAAAAGAGATAGTGGCGCAAAACTACCGAGGTCACGGGTAAATTTCTCATCACTCGGTTTCCAGTGATGAAGTCGCGTCGTCACTGGCTTACCAGTGGGGAATATTTATCGTCACTAGTTTTCCAGTGATGAGGAAACCTCAGCTGGTAAACCAGTGATGACAAATATTCAGTTTACTGATGAAAAAGGAATCATAGTTTCAGTTGAGGGGATTTCAAAGTTAGCACTTAAAGTTATACTAACGTCGCCTCTGCAAGTCCCAACACTCCCGGACCAAATCTAACAGTAACACGGCTATGGCGACATGTGAATTAGGGTGTTTTTGTTGCATATCGAACTCAGAACTGGAACGTTTTAGTGCTATTAGAACGTGGTCACTGGAAGCCCAGTGCCAAAATAATTTCATCAATCGGTGTCCAGTGCCGAAGAGTCACCGATCACTGGAAAACCCAGTGAGGAACCTTTGACCTCGATGGTTCCGCACTCGGTGTCCAGTGACGAATGACGTTCATCACTGGGTCCCGAGTGACGAGCGGAGTTCATCACTGGGTCCCGAGTGACGAGCGAAGTTCATCACTGGAAACTGAGTGACGAGTCAAGGTTCATCACTGGAATTCCAGTGCCGAGAGATTTTCATCACTGGAACAAAGCAATTCATCACTGGGAAACCAGTGACGAACTTTCTTCGTCACTGGGTGTCCAGAGATGACGCCATTTTGAATATACTTTCGTCACTGGGAGCCCAGTGAGGAACCCGTGACCCGCGTAGCCTTGCGACAGTGGCTGTCAAACAATCGTCTCCATGCACACACCATCACACATCCCAAAGCTGTGAACTTCTGCTGCCATCTGATGACAGAGTTACAGAAATGTATCTTTATGAATATGATTATTTATAGATTATGCTACACATTTTTGCTAAAGGTGCAACATGATATGAACGATCTGTTGTGAAGAACTGTTCAGTACGGTGTAACTTTATCACCATCACAGCTTTCTCAAGTGGAGGCTGCCCTTTCTGGTGGTACAGAGGGAATGGAGGAGCTGGTCCAGCTGAAACACGACCTAGAGGAGCTCATCACACTTTCAGAGGGTAATATTGCAGACCTGCTATTCCTTCTGATAGAAATATCATTAGAATGTGCTGAATAATTTGATTTGGAATGTGGAGAAGTAATAGATCTAATACTTTGTCTTGATAGTTATTTTCTGACTCTAATGTTGCATTGAAAACAAGTGACTCTCTATTCAACTGCCAGACATTGCTAAGATCACTTGACATTCAGGGCATTTGAAGTTTCCTTGTATGGTAGTGTCTTTTAAAGCTGTTTGCCACCATTTTGTGTTTTCCAATATTGTATTTAATACTTCTAGAGAGCTTACTGTCCATCAAGAAGAGCAAGCTGCTTGGTATGCTGGAGTCTCCATCAGATACTGCAGGTGAGACCAGTACTGCAGCAGCTGGGAGCAGCACTGATCCTTCAACATCTCAGGACACACAGGAGTCTATGGACGATGAGTTTGCAGTATTTCAGGTATGTGGGAGAGAGTCAGGGATGGTTGACATACCATAAAATGCAAAATGTTTGTGATGCTTTTGTACTCACAGTTGTCAGAACTGAAAACCATCACGAATTTTTTTTCTGCCTTCTGCCTACCTACACCCAGGTTTCAACTGCAAACTTAAAACCTATGTTTTCCTTACTTAAAATGTGCCAGCACTATGCACTGTCTGCCAGTCAGCTAATCAGTAGAATACTATGTAAGATTACTAAGAAACTGGCATAGAAATTTGGCATTAAATGGCAAACAGGCTTTCCATTGATATAAGATACAATGTCAACACTTAAGCCAAACACAGTTTTCATACTTAAATGTTTTTCTATGTATATCAACAGAAAGCAATATCAGGAGAGGCTGGGCCTTCAGGGGCAGGAGACACAGTGTCACAGACAGCAGTGCTCCATGGAAATGATTCCAGTTCCTCGGATGAAGAGGAGAATGACCCTGATACTGATATTACCGGGATGAAGTGCTGTGCACCCTTCACCACAGACTGGGGTGTTCTACAGTACCACAATGCCATCATCCTTGGGGCAGAGCCTCCCACTCAGGAAGTGGACTTCCCAAGAGTAAGTGAGAACAATTTTTATTTTTTTTCTGCTACATCGATTCCCTAAAATGAATTTCAAGCCCTGCCCAGCCTGTAGCATTTCTATTTGTAAGTCACAAGGCTGAGGGTTTGACCCAATATCAGATCCTTCTACTTCGAGTTGCAGACAGAATTGTGTCCATCTGCTACTAGTACTTGCCCCAGTACAACATTCAATTTCAATACAGTGCTAGTGGAAGGAGAGCAAATATGAAAGTGTTCTGAATTAAAATGTTTTGCATGACACTGTGTAGCCAGCTAATGGGTGCCTCCTCTTTCTTTCCTTATTTTCTGCAGGTGAGGGTGATTTTCTGTAACCCGATAACCAACAGCATGCTGCCATGCTCATACTTTCTGGAAGGAAAATGTAGATTTTCTGAGGAAGACTGCAGGTGAGAACAGTCCCTTTCACAATATATACATTTATGATGATTGATGGCCCTTGTGTACTTGTGTAATGATGAATTTCAAAGTGAATTGACTTTGCGAGGGGCAGTTTTGTCTGTGTTAAGATTTTGATGAATGTATTTTAACCTTGCTTTGTACACTGTAGTGGTTGTAGTAATTCTGTGTTTCCTTAATAATGCAGGTTTTCGCATGGAAACTTAGTGGCTGTGTCAGACCTAAGACAGTATAAAGAGCTGGACTTCAGGTAAAACTGACTTTTCCTTATTGATTTATACATTGTGTGTCATTGAATTAACCATGTCTGAGTTATACATGTACATTGTATATGTAACACAAGATTGCTTATAACCAAAGCATTAGAGATAGCAAATCAATAGACTGATAGAGCTTAGTAATTGATGACAGCAAGGACTGATGTTTGGTGCAGTTTGTTCAGCATCTGATAGAGGGCATTTTTTTACCCATAGATGTCCTCTGTAAACTTGAATATGTCAATTGCTGGAAGGCAGGATTAAGATGTAAACCATATTATAGTCAGGAACACTCAGACCTGTTACCATATCTTGTGGTATACAGTTTTGTTCCTTGCAAACGTAGTACATGTATATGGTTTCTGACAGTCAACTAAACTCATTCCAAGGTCCTTAAGTGTTGTTAGTTGTGATACAATGCATGTGATGTGACATATGACTTGCTTTGAAACTATTATTAACCGATTGTAGCTTAAGCTTACCACTTAGAATAAGAGTCAGTTTACTTATCAAATTTAAAAATTTATGACTTTTTCTAAACTTGCCTTAGAAAAGCAAAGAATATAAAACCTTTTTAAATCAATCAACTCAAATCTAAGAGATACTTATAAGATTGGACTGTTCCTATCTCTCAAGAAGATCCCTCCCCCCTGCCTTCCCTTTAAGGCATTCCATACGTGTGACCTTGACATCTAGCATGCAACTGCTCCCAATATGAACAGACATGGGATCCGCTTATTGCATCATTGAAACCACATGCAGCGTCGGACCACTTTATCTAGGTCTAATTTGATTCAACATCTCTCTGTCAGTAATGATAAACATGAAGATGTATGTCCTTCCAGTTCTGTAACTGATCGAGCAGTCGATGAGTCAGTGATATTTTCCATGTTAATATTTTGGGTGTTCTATGGATCATCCTGCAATTTTTATGGATCAGCTGATCTTTGGAGATCAACGAGCCCATTAGATAAGATAGGGTAGATTTTCAGGCAGAAAATATGCAAGAACCTTGTACCATCTTCTAGTGATCAACAAATACATCTGAACCTCACCGACTACATAAAATGTACTGGTAGTCGGTGCATAATGGTCACTAGATGAGAGTTCTTCTTCCCTTCCATGATAGCAATCAACATTGGGTAACTCTGTGATGTACATTCTATCTATTTTTAGGAGATTCCTAGTATACAAAATGTAACAGACCAGGATGTACCCCAGAATATATTCATAGTTATAGATAAATGAGTATACCCTGTAGGGGGGGGGGGGGTACTGGTACACGACAAAACCATTTTTCTTGTTGGACCGTCTGAAAAAAACAACAGACCTGATAAAATCAGTGGACCTGATTTTGGACTGATTAAGAAATGAACAGATTATATCGGCAGGCTTTCACACATTTGGGGGCTTACCACCAGGATCAGAGTTGAGGACGCAAGTCTTCACAAACAATCAGGTCCTGGTTCAGGTCCGGACCTGCACCTGATCCTCTGGACTGAACCAGACCTGTACCTGAATTTTCTGTACCGGTACCCACCCCTAATACCAGAGTATATTCTGGCCTGTAATACCAGCTTGCAAGGAGGAATGACCTGGCACTACCCTGCTTTTGATCATGAACAGTCTGGCGTAGCACCAACTACTCAAATGTATCACTAACATGTCACCACCTTTCACTTGACACCTGTAACTATTGACAGACTTGTAATAATTTACAGCAGTGCCTGAACTGTCTCCGATTTGGTTCTACTTATCTTTTAATCATGATGTTTATACACAGGGGTTATATGCCACCATAAAGCAGACATTTAGATAGTGTCTAGCTGTGTCCAAGAAACTGACTTCATTTTTGATCAGAAGATTAAAGCATCTAGGGAGATTTTTATATTGAAAAGTTAATGGTACAGTCTTTACAGAAGACAAAAAACTGATAACAATTCTTGGTATAGAGGTATATATCACACACACTCACTCACTATCTTTATAATATAAATACCACACAAATGAATGCCAAATTTCATGTGTATATCAGCTATTTGATGTGACATTATAATGCCAAACACACATTCAAGGAGATTTTAAGGTGATGGCATCTGTACATCTGCATTTTTTTATGTCTTCTCATTGCTCCTAATGTGTCCCAGAGGACCAGTTGGCAGTTAGGTTATGTGCTTGTTTCTTCTCTAGACTTAAATATTGAAGTACAATATCTCCCCATGTAAGCCCTTAAGCCTAGAACTGAACCTGACTCATAAACAGCTCTACCAAATGTCACCTCCAGTGCAGAGATGCGGGACTAATCTGGAACATAATGCCGACCGCATGGCTAGGGAATGTTCTCCACATGTTCCATTGCCATAGCAACACAGCACACAGACAGGTACCTGGTGCTGTTCCAAGAGTCTGCTGCCTGTAGAAGTTACTGAAGATTGACAGTATTGAGCCTGTATAAATCCTTCACCTTCTCAAGGACTGAACAGGCTTTTACCCTTAAACTAACCTCTGCATAACTAGCCATTTTCGTACTAGTAAGTTGATTAATGTCAATTTGCTCAGCTCTGTTTCTGTAGGACTTGACTGGTTCTGGTAAATGTTAAGTCTTACCGTGAATTATTGGAAAACAGTAAGTTTCCTGCCCCTGAATTCTACATACCCACATCAAAGTACATTGTACAATATACAGTCAAACCTGTATTAGCGGCCACCTTTGCATAACGGCCACCTGCCCATAGTGGCCACTTTTTGTCGGTCCCTTGGATTCGTAATGATTAAGAAATAGGCTTAGCGGCCACCTGTCCAACGCGGCCACGGCCACACAATTTCCGGTCCCGCAGGTACAAAAACACTGCCGATTACGGCCACGCGGACCGCTGATCTATGTTTCGGCACGCGTTCGGCCATATACAGCTGCCGTATCGTCACCCTACGCCGGATTTAAAACCTCTTTGATTTATTTTCAAAACAAAACTTCGTTAACTGGCGCTATCCATACCCGCCGACAAGCGAGGTCATATAAGGTCAATAGACGACACCAATATTACGGAGGTAAATTGCGTTAAAGTTACGCTCTAATACACTATCGCTTAGGTTAATTTTCATCACAAAAACTTTCTAAATGAATTGTTACAAAGACAAAATGATATGAACTTCAGACTATGGTGGATTTTATTCTTACATTTATTAAGAGATAAGTCTAAAATGACGAGACTTTTCTTGTGAGTACCACATTAGCATAATGGGCGAACCTGACGTGTGAACGCAGGAGGGAACACACGGACGGCGAAGTATCAAAGGATACAAGACGAAAGATCAAAGAAATATGACGATACCGGTCTCTTCAGACAATATCAACTGTAGAACATTTAAAACTTTTTATAGCTTTTGTTTTCTTAATACATATAGTGTAAAATCATTGCAGTACATGTACAGTACTGTATTATGTGAATAAAGATCAGTGGGTACTAAAACCATGTGTAACTTATTGCTTGTGGTCAATTAATTAGCATATTCTCTATAGTGGCCACCTCTCTATATACAGTGGCCAATTTTGACCAGTCCCTTGAGTGGCCGCTATAGACAGGTTTGACTGTAGGCTTCTGAACTTTACTCTTTAGTGTGGATCACATCTCTTGGAATCATCTTCATCCAAGAGTGGTACTACATTTATTGTGAAATTTGTTGTTGGAAGCATATCCCTAGTTTTCTTAAGTTCAGTGTTCTACTGTCTTGTACCACTTGGCTGCACTCATGTGCACATGTTAGAATGGGTTTAGAATAAACCAACATTATGAATTTCCTGCTGTCTCTGTCTAATGGGATGGATGTCAGGAAAGTTAGTCCTTTTGTGGTTTGAGTTATCTGTAGCTTGAGTACCATCCTCTGTATTGACCACTGGATAAAGCCAGCAGTCACAATGGAGGATGATACTCAGGCTAAGTTATTTGTGTTTTATGGAAAATATGGTGGTAGACATCCATGCTAAAGCCTGAGAAACAAAACAGAAGTTGTCAAAGTTGTTGTTGGTTTGCAATTCCACTTTAGGACCACAGTCAGAACTGACTTAAATGTAGTCCCAGTTCTTGCCATCATTATTTTTGTTAAAGCCCATTGGCTTAAAGACACCTCTTCACATCTGCCTCTGCTTCATGCCCCAAATACTAAATCACAACCAAGGAGACCAATCTGTTGGACGTGTCAGACTACAAGATGGCAATGTAGATATGGGAACATGGTCATGGGAGTGATTCTGGGATATGGAACTGATCAGGCTGTACCATGGTCTGTGGCAGATTGCCAGGCTGCAAAATGTAGATAGGACTTGAGAATCATTCTGGAGACTTCTCTACATCTTCAAATCAAAGACTTGTGCTTAGGCTAACATAGAGGTAAACATCATCGGAGAGGATAAAGTTGGATGATATTGATTTCATATTTGTGCCATTTAGTGATGATGTTAACAGTATAGATGATTCTGGTACAAGTACAAGGCAACAGTGTCTCACTTGGCAGGAATTTTTTTCTAGACTTTTGTTTCGGAAAATATTGATAGTTCAAAGAGAGAGAAAGAGAAAGAGAGGGTGACACAATACATTTTTTTAATTTGTAGAACTGACTTTTCCTTGCTGACTGCACAGTTCCTGGTTTGGGAAGTATTTTACACATCTTCATCATATCTATTTTCATTTCATAATCCTTTCATAGCCATTGGTCTGCCACTTGTTTTCTACGTTGAGTCACTGTAATTGTGGTATTTTCTGGACTTATGCCTCTTGTCAGCTTCCTCTGGCAAACCCTGTACACCAGGTTAAAAAGAAGTCCTTGCAAAGAATCTAGAAACATGACAAGCTGCCAACCTTGTTACTTCTACAATGCTTCCCAAGTGGAAGTGGGCGTTTGCACAGCGGGGAGGTGTCAGGATCAGCCGGCAGGCTGCAGAAATCCCCGCTGTTCGTGCCTCAGATCTCCTGTTCCTGTCTCAGATCTCCGTCCATCCTGGCAGAGAGTGTGACAGGATGTCCACAGGTGTGGGAAAACCTAATGTCACGGAGCTGTGGCTCATTTCAGGATCCATCCACACCTATAAAACCTGCTGTCAGGGGAGGGAGATAGTAGCCATGGGTAAAATCTAGCAGGATTCCTTATGATCAGATTTGAATTATCAGGTCGTAAGATCATTCCAAGAAAGGGACAGAGTTAATTGTCTCTATCCAACTATTTTTAGCTTCACCTAAAGTCATTGGATACTGTCACGAGAGGTTTGGAGTGACACTATCCATAGACTATCCAGGCTCATTAGTTGCATCAGTTCATGTGTAGAACTAAAAGCATTGAACAATTTTATCGATCCAAACCATTTACCTCCTAATTGACTGTAATGGTCAAAACAGGTGTCCATGCCTCCTGTAGTGTACGTATCCTTATCTGGGGGACTAATTAGCATATAGCGCTGGCTTATTAGCTGCATGGACTCACAAGTAATCTACCGGGGCAGGTTGAATAAAGGTGATAGATGGATCTATACCAGAACTGCCCAAGAAACAATTCAGGGGACCAATAAAATGTGGTCAGTGTGGTCAGTGTGGATTTCGGACCATCAAAAAGTTGTCACATTGACCAGCTGCTCCTTATATGTACAGGTTTGGTCACTTGTGCAGGTATCTAGTCCAGGGCTATCTGTAGGGCTCATCCCTCTGTCCTAGGATGGACAAAGATTTACCCCATCTGTACTGTTCCAAAAGCTTGAAATTCCTGACATGACATTGATGAAAATGTATTTTTCTAAGCTTAAAATATCAGATTTGATAATGAAAAGTAACAAAAGGAGAGGCACTGATTACCTTTGCCAGAATGGCTAAGGTTATGTTTTCGGTTTGGTGGTGTGGTTCTCCCCGTTTGTGAGCAGCATAACTCGAGAGGACTTCGATGGATGCAGCTGATATTTGGTGGGTGGGTAGGGGTGTGGAAGACGAAGGTCGAGTTCGATAATGGGCCTCCTAGCGGCTTGCTAAGGTACTGCAGCAGGACCTGTATGCTTGATATCTCGCGTTCCGGACATGCTGCGGTCGTGATTTTTGAGCGTTAGGGAGCCCTTAAAGCAGGGAGTGATTGCTGCGAGTTTGGGCCCCCTAGTGGCTTTCATGGAAGTGCAGGCGCCGGTTTAATTGCAAACTTTTGTCTGCGGACAGCATAACTCGAGAAGACTTTGACGGATGCAGCTGGTATTTGGTGGGTGGGTAGGGGTCTGGGAAACGAAGGGGGAGTTCGATAATGGGCCCCCTAGCGGCTTCCCTTGGTACTGCAGCGCAACTTCCGGGTGTGTTTTTCCATCTTCTGAACATGGTATGGCCACGAGTTTTGGGTGTTAGATAGCTGTTGTGCTCAGGAGTTAGTGACATAAGTTTGGGCCCCCTAGCGGCTAGTGTAGGGATAGCAGGGGCATTCTTGTCGAAAACCTCTGAAGCAGTACAACCCCACTCCACCTTAGCAGCTGTCAGCACAGTTGAGGGGTTCCTGGTCCATGAATTGGACTGGCCTATGATCAGTCAGTACTGTGAGCAACCTGATATTTCAGAGGTGGAAAGGTCAGACCTTGCAAATGTGTTAGTTGACCCTTAGGCCATATGATCAACTTGGCAAGCCAAAATGATGGGCTTATGTACATAACAACGGTCTTAGTCTGTATTCTTCTCCTTCCTTTGAGTTTGAGAGGTAGGTACACTGACATCTCTCTTTTCACTACATGGTCTCAATTTGAGCTGTCCTTGCAGTAGTCTTTTAAAAGCCATTTTCAGTCTCAAAGCCTTCATGCATTCAAGTCTGTCTCCAAAGAGTCAGAACTTTGAAGCTTGAACTATGTAGAACATGTATCTTACCTTTTATATCATATGGTTGTGAGATTTGGGGCAGAGCTAATTCAGAAGACAATTGCCCAGCAGAAATTACACGGAGGTGATTTTGTGGAAAATCTTTTGGGTGTACATAGAGATACAAGGAACATGAGGTAGTAGAGCAGAGCTTGGGACATTGTTCCCAATTGACTTACATATATTTAATGTACAGTCAAGTTGTGGCTACGCTTCAAACATTCGGACTTTTCAACACATCCCCTATTGTGAGTAGGCGCGTTATCACTCTGTCATCAAATTGAATATGAACTGATGAACAGCTGTAAGGAATTCAGGTTACAAGGCGTAAGGGAAATTTGAAACGATATCGGTTACTTTTTTCTATGGATGTCTGAATTCACAGTTAGACAATAAGTACATAATGTACATTGTTAAAAATGTGGTTGAAAGATATATATATCCAGATATGTTTTCATTGACTGTCTACAAAAAAGTAAAGAAGGGATTCTCCAGGGAATATTATATAAAATTTTCTAGATAAATATGTGGTATGGTGGGCTTTGTGCAAACTTAGAAGTAGTGCCTACCCCCTTGCAATTGTGACAGGGTGGTGGAAATGGTACTTGTTTCTCGATGCTTTAAGCTTGAGGGTGACTTCTGAACAGTTTCATACAACTAAAATGCACATTTGTGGAGTTATGGTTTTGGAGCTGAGGGGTTGCCGCACAAACCTGGACAATAGACTAAAACCACTGCGACAATTTTACCTTTGCCAGAATGGCTAAGGTTAGGTTTTGGATGTGTTTGTGTGTCTGTGTGTGTGTTAACAGCATAACTGGAGAAGCCTGGGATGGATCCTGATGATATTTGGTAGGTGGGTAGGGATCGGGAAACGAAGGTCAAGTTTGATAATGGACCCCCTAGCGGCTTGCTAAGGTACTGCAGCAGAAACTCAACTTTGGACGAAATAACTCTACAACATGTTGACGGATCGTCATGATTTTTGGTATGTAGATAGAATGAGTGATGACTTACATAATGAGATACGAATTATGCACATCAACAGCTCATTTGCATAATTAATTAGGAAAATTTATAAATCCACAGCATTCCATGATAGGACTTTCAAACTTGTAGCTGGGAAGGAGAGAAATATCTATAGATATCAATTATGCAAATGATGACCTCATTTGCATTATTAATGAGAAAATATGAACATGTTGACGGATCATCATGTTTTTTGGTATTTAGGTAGCGTAAATGAAGACCTAAATAATGAGATACCAATTATGCAAATCAACAGCTAATTTGCCTAATCAATTAGGAAAAGTACAAAAACCCACTGCATTTCATTATAGTACTTTCATCAAAGTTGTCACATATGTAACTGAGAAAGAGGGAAGAGAGTAAGGGGTGTATTTTATTTAAGACTGAAAGAGAATAAGTCGAGAATGGATCAAAGGATCATCATGATTTTTGGTATGCTGATAGCTTAAGTAATGCTTGATACAATTTGATATCGATTAATGGTACCTTGGGATCTAATTTGCATAATCAATGTTGAAATTTTATAAACCAACTCCAAGCATATAATTATAAAGAAAATGAAATGAGTAACGCATTTGTCTACAGACATCATTCTACATAACAAACCTTGTTATTTGGCAAAGGTATGTGTTCGTGGAACTCTAGTTCAGTCTGTATTCTATATTTTGTATTTTGTCCAGTATTTTAGAAGAAGGATCTCAGTGCCTTGCCAAGTACAGGAATGGGCTGTGGTATCCAGCAACTGTCAAGGGTTTTCAGGAGGATGGCTACAAAGTGCAATATTCCTCATACCAGGAAACAGCCGTGCTTGGTGCTGAGTCGATTTATCCTACAGGTGAGTACCTGATTTGGGAAAGTATCCTATGTTTTGAATAGCAAAGATTAAGTTCTTTATTCAAGACCAAACAGCCATCATGATGTTACCAAGGCATAGCCAACACTTTGGTCATTGGTCATTCTGTGACAGCAGAGAAGACATGAGCCTGTATTGTCCGCCAGAATTTGGCCAAGTAAACCTCGTTGATGAATTAGACTCACTCAGTCACTCAGTCACTCTCACTCACTCACTCACTCACTCACTCACTCACTCACTCACTCACTCACTCACTCACTCACTCACTCACTCACTCACTCACTCACTCACACTCACTATCCATTGTTTGATTAGACTGAATGATGTTTTTTGAAGACTGAATCTGAAGACTGTTATCTACCTCACAGATGTCCTCAGCTCATCATCATCCTCTGACAGTGAGAGTGAAGAAAACAGAGACAGTTCCAGCAGTGCCAGGCAACAACAAGATGCAGAGGAAGAGGAAGACGAAGTTGCCAGATACGTGTGGACCCCCAGTGGAGCAACATGTGCCTTGGGAGAGTGGGAGGCTCACACCAGGGTAGGCACTTTTACATTGTATTGTTTCATTTTGTCTTATGTAAGTGATGGATATTGGGCAGGGCAGGGCTTTAGCCAGCTCGAATTTTTTTTCCGTCAGCCAATTACAATTGTCGCGAAAACCGCGAAAATTGATTAGAAGGACTGAACTGAGACCTTGAAAAACGGGTTTTAATGAGATTATCGTATGCGAAAGGGCGCCGACACACATTGTCAACAATCATAACAATAGCAAAACAAACAGTGTGTGGCTTTTACGGCCGTGGACGGCGTCCCCAAGCCGCCTGTAGCTTCCACCAAGGATTTTTGTCCGTCAAGGTTGACGGATTGGTTTTAAAATTTTTCCGTCAGACGCAGCAAATTTCCGTCAATTGACGGAAAAACGGACGCTGGCTAAACCCCTGGGGCAGGGATTTAGTCATCTGTTTATCTGGATAAAAAAAATGACAGCTCTTGATGGCAGATGTTGGCACATTGGCGCAACAAATTTGTGTGTGTTTTTCGCACACTTTTTGACAGATAAGACAAAGAGGCTCGGTGGGTGCCACTCCACCATCATGGTGGGTATAAGTGTAAAGTGCTTTTACCAAGGGCATGAGGTTGGGGCAAGGTGAGTATCGAACCCTGGACCTATAGGGCCAGAGTCGAATGCTCTAGCCGTTGCACCACTCAGACCTCTATTGGTCAACTGGATAATGTAAATATTGGAGTGGTAGCCTATACTAACAATGTTTTTGAATTTGTGGTTTTTGTGGTCACTTGTCACACCATGCAAATATCACACATGCAATGTACAGCATCAATACCATTGTATTGGGACTATTGTTTAAACCACAATCTTGAACATACTGCAAACTCTTCATGTTGTGATGATGATTTAGTAAAGACAGTCAGTTTTGACCTTCTGTGAACCTTGATTCTGAAATGGGATGGTTTCTTTGAATCTTTGCGTCTTGTACTGAAAATGCTGTCTTAAAGCTGAATCTTGTATGATGGATTGTTTGGTTTCTCAAGTTCACTCTTTGTGTTGATGATTTATGGTGTTATGTCTAAGGTAGGGGAGTGATTTAATGTACAGTGACAGGTTCAGCTGAGTTCACGCTACATCACAGCACCAGATAGCCTAGAAGGTGATCTGCACGTGCCTGTTCCCAATTGAGCTGTTACCTTGTAATATGATTACTTGATTTGGAAAAATAAAGCTTTCTTTACCACATGTGACAAGATATGAAGACCTGACTTAGGCAAGATCTCCTCCCTAGCATGTGGTAAAGTGACTTTCCCCTCAAGTGTTCGGTGATCCTGTAATTTTGTAAGTTGAGAGTTCTATTTCTGGAGAGAGTTGCTGTGCAGACAAGCATGCTACTGGTTGTAGTCTGTAGGACAGGATGTTTATTAAGGCAAAAGAAGCTAAGGAGATTTCCCTTGTGTTAGGAACCTGTACATAGCATCTGTCTTCTCTGTCAGACGAGTGGTCTTTGTTGAGCCTGAAGGAATTTTTTGGTGGAAAATTTTGTGTCATCTTTCAGACTTGCCTGTAGTGCTTGTGCTCTTCTTGGATATCATGTCTTGTGTAAGAATTTAATCTCAAACCATTGGAATTGCTTTTTAATATTGTCTTTGGGAAAGAAGAGCTGCAGTAAATGAGGAGCGTAATTACTAGTATCTTGGTTTGTATTCACAAGGAGCTAACTGCCTACCACATAGATGCATCTAAATACTATAATGTTATATGATACATGTACAACTTATAAAAAGATGACTGCAGCATTAGATATACCTAGAGAAATGCTCAAGTGCAGCATTAGATATACCTAGAAAAATGCTCAAGTAACACACATGCCATAAAGATCACAAACTTTCTTTATTGAGGAAACATCCTTCCATGGATTTCATTTTAACAAGTATAGAGAAGTTGTTGTATTGGCTTTAAGTTTAAGTCCCATCACCAAGTCAAAAGAGCTAATCTTGTATAATAAACACACCCAAGCTAATACACCAATGTTCTGCAATCTGCAATGATACTGTCACTAAATAAATCTATTTACCATTTTTCTTTCTCTGGATTTCAAACCTGTGATTAAACGTACAATTTGTACAAATCCGTACTGATGAAAATAGTTTCCTCATACTTTCAACAGAAAATAACAAAAATAGCTGTTGCACAAGAAAATTTACCATATAGTTGATATGATACAAACAGCTAATATGTACCTCTAACCTACATCTGTTCCTGCTTAAGTTGATAAAGAGACCTTGACACCAATGCTGCTTGATGAAATATGCGCTATATAATAATGCTTTTTAAACTGATACAAACTTTACATATCACAACTATGTTGTATGTGCCGCACTGTTCGCAAACACAAGCATGGTTAGAGCTGCATCTAGAACTGCTCCTACAAGATTCTCTTTTCCTGTGACACCTTTGTGCACTTTTTAAACACAATGATATTTCAACTCTTATCTAGATCCTATCTAATTAAACATAGTATCAGGTTAAAAAGGAAGAAAAAGTATCCTATTTCACAAGAACTTTTGACTTTATTCATAGTATTTTCTTGGCAAGTTTTGGCCTTGTATTCAGAAATGAGGCCATGAGGGGCGACTCAGACCAATTAAGTCTATCCTAAACAAGAAGAAACATCAACTCTCATAATTCTACTGGGTGCCATAATTCCACCACATAAAAAAAAATGTTACAGAGGTCTTCTCAAGATTGTCTTGAACACCTAAATATTAAGTATAGTGTATATACCTCAGGATTACTGATGTGGCATTGGTACAACTCTTTAGATCACTTGAATTTTTTTCTCATGTGACGGTATTATTGCACCCAGAAGAATTATACGAGCTGATGTTAGAAATGATGAAAAAACAAGCAGCGTTTCAACAGGCTTAGTATAACTGAAGCTAGGTTAAGTACTCCTCTACACATACGCAACTTCTAGAACTACTACATAACACAGATCGTAATATACACAAACATATAGCCTCTCCTGGCTTTTCAAGTACTTAACTTCCCCCCATAGAACTTAAGTTTCACTCAACAAGGCAGTATAGTAAGTAAGGATGACATTTTTTTCCTTGATGTGACATTATCAACAATGTAACTAATTTTTCTCAATATTCTGTATTCCTGTTTTAAATCTCGAATGATAGTTTCCTTTTCATCGTATATTTTTCTACCTTGATCAATCGCTTACCAGTACATGTATGCGTCACTGTGGAGCTTATACTTGAACAGAATCTATTCATACTCCAGCAGCATTGATTTAATTAAAGGTATGCCTCACATGAATGGAGGAAAATGTTTGTCTCTTCACAACAAAAGGTTCTTTTTAAGAAATTGTACAAAACATCTGTCTTACCATAACCATGACAATTGGAAACATATGTTTTTTCTGGAACACAGTACATTTTTTCTCCACAAATATGGTTGGGAGGGGGGCTATTTTAAAACCAAAGTACTCTGAAGAGGGGGTTACAACAATCAACAGCTCTTTCTCTCTTTTTTAACATGAGTGCAAAGTCTTTGAACAAACATAGAAGCAAGGCATCATTTGAAAAAGCTGTAAAATAGTTTGAAAGTTTCTTTTTCATATGTCTTGCATTTGACTACAGGGAAATCACTTGCCTTACTCTGCTCTTGCATATTTTGTCTTAAAATCCATGGATCTCATTTTCATTTCGACAAATGGAACAGACTTCTCGTGGCCCTTCCAGTGATACCAGTTGACACCCTGGCTGTGCGTGTTGTCACCGTACTGGCCATTCAGGTTGCTACGATGACAGTTCTTGTACCACCATGCACCATGGTAAGCAAAGGCACAGTGGCTGAGGGCGACATCATTGTCCTTGTCCCTCGTAGAGAAAGGCCTGTTGTTGTGGTAGGTGAGGGAGTCACCTGGAATAAGAAGGAAGAGCAATGTAGTACAGTTGTTGTACACAAAGGATTGTTTGTTTGTAAGAGTTACAAAGCTTCAGTATTATCTGAAGATCTCTCTTCTTGTTTGTGATGTTTCCACAACAATTTTTGTGGGGCAAATCATAAAACAGGAGGTTGATATCCTTACCTAGTATCACAGGTTGTACATTGCTTACGTTTCATAGTGTCAAGACCACAACTTCAGTCATTTAACTACAGTGAAACACAATGATACATTGTCCCTGATAACAGTAACAGGTGCAATGACAGAGAGGAATTTGGTGTATTGTAGGTTACAGCTTAAAGAAAGCAGCACCTTCCAAGGGGGCCCAAATAAACAACATCACAACCTACCTGAAGTTCCAGAGTATTCCCCGATGTTAAGTTTGTACAGATCCGACTCTGAGCCGAGTTTGAAGTTGTCCCACTCTCCGTACACTGCATCAGTGCCATCTGCCAGGTCAATACGCAGCTGGTAGTCTCCCTGGTGGGATAATCTGTGGATGTTCTCATTACCTGTGAAAGAAGACATTACAAAATATATTAATTTATTCCCATTTTCTTTTACCAAGTCACATTGGCAGCTGTCTCGGGGTCTTAAGTCTGGAAGTCTCAGGAGGTTATGTGGTTACTTGATTAAAAATTTAAATGAAATTGAAACAATGAAACGTTGGACGACTGTCTCACCAAGCCAGAATTCTCCTGTGTTTTCACCGAATCCTGCCCGGTACTCTCTCCACCGTCTCCAGAAGTCTACAGAGCCGTCCTGCCGTCTCTGGAAAACCTGGGGTGGACAAGTTAAGCCTCTTTGATTAGCAAGACATGCAAAGAGATGAAACATACTACAGTGACTTGTCAAACACTGTACTCAAAATACATACATTGTACATGTGTAACTGGCAAGGAATGGAAGATGGCTTGTGTTCAACTGTCATGATACAAAAACTAGCAAAACTATCATCTCATCAATAACTTTTTGCTTCTACTATCATGGTATGTACTATCTATTTTTCTTCATAGAAAGATTCGTTCCTAAGAAATTACCAAGAATCATAGCTTTGAGACTCGGTGCTAGCTTATTTCTATAGATACATAAAATCCAGCCACCATCTCAACTGTCTCCAGAGATGGTTCTACTTCCACTGTGCACTCCCACCACCTTTGTCATCAAAGGAAAGTCAGAGATCAGGTGACTTATGCAAAAAAGATTAAGCATAAAATAAAAACAGAAGTCAAAACATACGATCCAGCCTCCGCCGTCCGTCTCCATGTCACACCAAACCTCGATGGGCTCGCCGCCGTCCGAGGGGTAGACGGTGAAGGGGCCGCTCTCTGTCTCCCCATTGGCCACCACCTGGCCACAGTCCGTGGGGTTGGGGTAAGGGATTCCTGTGGGCAGGATAGTGGAATAGAAACTTAACATCTCAACATACATAAAGTCTTTGTGCTTTTGTCAAAGTTTTATCAAAGAAATAGTTTTACACTGTTAGATTCAAATTGTAAAACAAGATAACTTTTTCCAGAATATAATGACTGGTATCAGTTCATCTACATTCAATTTGATACAATTGATACAGCTTTCTTATACCTAAACAATCATAGAGGTAATAATAACACAGAACAGGAGATGCCACAACTATTCATTGATGAATTAAGTAAGAAAAAGATTATTTTCTTGCGAACAGATTGTCAGCGACATGTAACATTAGAATTGTTTTATCATTTACTGAAGTATTTTCATTGTTATTGCAGTGAATCAAAAACAAGTGAATTGTCATGAATTTTGGTTGAACAGAAAGTCAGAGCATCTCCTTTTAATGTCCATGTTGCATACAACAACTTAGGGATTGTCGCTTGATGGTCTGTAACGATGCTGCTCAAATAAAAAGTAAAAGCAGGTTGGAATCACAGCTGTGACTCCTCTGTCATGATTGTACATGTACTATATGCAAGAGAAAAATGGCAGTACTAGTGATTCAAAGACACATGATGTTAGCTTGTCATAAATGACTTACAAAATGTAATGATAACATCTCCCTGTATGCAGATAAAATACTATTTAGATACATTCAGGTACAAATGATTTCAAAACTGTCAACTTCAAAATATATTTTAACAATCATTAAATTTTGTTAAATTGCAAAAATACTGAAAGACTTCTAGTCTAAGACATCCATACATTGTAGACAGGGATGAAATCAGACAAGTTTTCAAAATTTGTTACGAAACCAGCACTTCATAATTGATGAGGTGAATAAACAAGATTAAGGTATAAATTGTGTTGATTGGTGCATTTAAACTCTTGACAACCACACAAACTATTTCCTCAATCAAAGCATAAAGACCCTTTCTGACAACATCCCTGCTGACAATATACATTACGTCATAAGATGATGAAACCTTGGCTGTCAGAAACATGGGGGGTGGGGGAGCAAAACATATCATCTAGACTTGTATGAGTTTAGGTTAAAAAGTGCTAGACTAAGAACAGACTTATTTCTGACAGCCGAGGTTCTGTCTCTTAATGTGGCACTGTCTTGTGGAATAGTCTTGTTACTGCAGTGGTTGTAGAAATGGTATCGAGTCTGTGTATCTATATATGAGGTGACGTGACATGAGGTGGTTCTGTCCTTTGTTTATGTTGTCACGGTGATTTTGAGGAACTCACCACCGGGACCCACGGCGGGCCCTTCATCCGTGCCTGCTGGGGCAGGAGCACCAGGTGAGGAACAAAAGACAGTCAAAATAGAAAACAAGACGGAAATAAAACAGAAAAACTAAAAAGAAAGGCAACTAAAATAAAAAGCAGTATAGATAGAAAACTATGAAATGTAAAATAAAAAGATCTAAAATATTTTCTAGAAATAATGAAATAAAAAGAAAAGGAAACTAGCAAGGAAATAAGATTCTTAAAAAAATATAAAATAAAACTGAAAAATAAAACTGGATGTAATGCTAATCAACGAAAACAAAAATGAAATAAAATAAAATAAAATAAGATAAAGTAAAGCAAAGTTGAAAGAATAAAGGTCTACTCTACATCAGACTAGAAGAAAACTCGGGATAAAAAAGTACAAAGATTATTTGTTCAAGGATCACTTACTAAGAGATACCTACATGTAACATGACTAACTGATGTGTTCATGTTGGAGTGTACTCATTGTTGAAACTGTGTGTCATGTTAGCACCATTATTAGACTGTTAGCTGATTAAACATTAGTCGGGGATCAAACTTGTTAGCAAGCCACACCATTGATATTGCTAATTACTGGTTCAACATCTTTTTTTGTGTGGGGGAAGAAATTTCTTGATATGGTTGTCTTTGAGCAAAATATTCTTACCACCATATTCCTAACCAGGGCATAAACATGTGCACTGTAAATACATGTACATGTATTATTGTGAATATGGCAATGTACACTGTAACAATGTATGCAAATTACAAATCATAATATTTTCTAACATCAACACCAAAATGAGCATATATAGATGGAAACTTTGGCACCTGTACATGTGTGTATGCATAAACATCATTATGAAATACATGATTCATTTCTGCTGACTTGAAAACAGAATACAGAAGGACTATTTTTTTCTCACCGGTCTGTGTCGTTGCCTCAACCAGATCTGCGCGAATACCTGTTCCCCTGCTGGTGTACCCGCTGACAGTAATGGCATACCTGGTGCCAGCTTCCAGGCCTGTTAGGGTAGCCTCCTGTGGATACATGGCACCAACATAAATGTTTGACAACTAGTGAATGTTCCGTACAAGGATATACATGTATGGATACATTTTGTAGGTGGATGATGGCTAGTCTCCACCAGGCCTTCCTACAGGGGGTACATGGATCGTAGAATTGGGCAAAATATCGGCAAATTGGCCAGGGAGTCAGTCTGCGCTAAGGTTCATATTTCCCCTGCGTGGCAGACCAACTCCTCTGGTAACAAAACTACCCGGCAAATTTTTCTCCCTGTAATAGCCAGCGTAGTCAGTCTGGTAGAGACTAGATGATGGCCAATATAAACATACATGTATCATCTTAATTGTCTTAGGAAAATGCAAATTTTCATTTTACTGATTTTTCAGGAGTATGGAGAAATTTCTACCTGAGGATTATGATTTTAATGTTTAAGTCATTGCTCTTTGTACAGCAACTTTTACATTAAAGGAGATTTGTTTTGAATTCCTATGAAAAACGAAGACACAGTATGGATAGAAACCAGTGGGAAAGAAAACTCACCAAAGTGTCTGCACCCTCCACTTTGTAAACCTGTGCATCGCTGATCTCCAGGGCCCCGTCAGCCGGTATGGCCTGGTAGAAGACCTGGTACCCTTGCAGTGCCCCGCCAGCCTCCGCGTCTGATATTCTCGTCCACGACACACGGATTGATCCGGCATCGACTGCTTCTGCATTCAGGTTGCCTGGGCCTACACTAGGCACTATGGAAAAAGACCCCTGGAATAAACCATTTGCTTTACAAAGTAACGGCCTGTTGTAGAAGTTAGAGTAAAGTGTTTGAAGGCTAGTGAAATGTACCATCATGTGTTGTGCAGCAAAGTGCCTGAAGTGATGGACTGAAAAAAGTGCTAGTATCCCAAAGGATTAAAATCTAAAGTATGGACAAGTTCATGTTACTAGTGGTGCAGTTGAATTGAAGAGTGTTACTGTAACAGTGCTCTAAAAGAAACTAGACATACATGTTTGTGAATGTCACTACAACTACATTGTAAGTGGGGTTGGTATGGTGCTCCTAAACTGGAAACAATGGTATTACATGGTATCCTATGGGTGAAGGTAGACAACATCAGTCTGAAACATGAAAAATGTTACAATATTGACACACTACATTTAGTGCAGGGTTAATTTTCCTTCTCCAAAAAAAAAAAGAACAGAAAATGATTAGCAGCATTGTGTTTACAAAATCTGCGTAAAGAGTCAGACAGTCGTAGAGTTAGCACTCCTCTAGCATCATGACACATTGGATTGGTACACACCGCCCTCTTCTGTCCTTGTGGTCACCTTACTACTTTTCGGCCCTTCTCCTACGCTTGTGTAGGCAGACACAGAGAATGTGTAGCTGGTCCATGCTCTGAGTTCGGACAGTTCATAGGAGAGCTCGGTATTTTGTGTGTTGATTTCGGTATAGTCCTCCGTGCCCATCCTTGCATAGTAAACCTTGTAGCCTTGGATCACGCCATTGCGATCTGTTGGGGGTTGCCACGTCACACGTAGCGCGTTTGAACCTTGAGCGATCCCCTGGACGTCTTGTGGCGCTCCCGGAACTTTTTTAGGGGGAAGATGAAGGGTGATGTAAGCACAGGAAACATTGCAAACAAAATCATGACATAGAAGTGGCATGACAAGGTGTTGCACAAAGTATGCAGTTACATGCAGCAATGACTAAATACTTGATTATTGGCAAAGAGAATGCAATGCAGTGACAGTAATACTATTAATAATGGCGTGTATTTTGCATAGGGGAATTACTGCTACAAAAGACATAAAGATCTGATTGAAATTGTTAAAATATGTGCTGGTATAATGTGTTAAGGGTATGCTGGATTGTGCAAGGCATAAATTAGAAGCAGGTGAAGAGTAAGGGAAGGTGCAAAGGGAAAAGATGGCAGCAGTACAAGTTGTAAAGGTTTCATGGTGTCAGTATATGTTGTCATTGTTGGCAATATGGTCTGAATGCGAAGCTTTTCTCAGAGAGTCATGTGTGATGTGAAATAAGAGACCCTATCAATGAATACCATAACCTGTTGCTGTGTGTACAAAAATAGTCATTTCTTTGTGGATGTGCTGTGGTTTAAACAATGCCTGTGTGATCTCGAGGTTCTACTTCAGAGACAGAAGAAGTCATAGATGAGTAGTTGGCTGTGTCTCCACACTTCATCACTCCTTGGTCACATACCGTCCTGCATCGTGCGAATGATGATTGGATTGCTTTTCATGCCATCACCCCTGCTGGTATAAGCAGCGACCGAGATGATGTACTCTGTCCACTTCTTCAGTCCCGTTAGTTTATACACCGGTCCTGTGGACTGCGTGTCTTCAGCGCTTGGTGAGATCTGCCCCATCCTCTGATAGAAGACTTTGTACCCACGGATTTGTCCGTAAGCATTATAGGGTGGTTGCCAGCGAAGCTGGACACTCTGTGAATCCCACACCAGCCCTGATAGGCTTTGAACTGGCCCAGGAACTACGGGGTGGAGGTAACAGAAACAATGATGGGATGACATGGGGTGGGGAAAGGGCATGAACACAAGGTTAAGGTTGGGAACAAAATGCAGATGCGGCAAAGCAAGAAACTACAGAACTTTTTAAAGACATAATGCATAGCAGACATAAAATGCAATGGCTTGATCAAGGGCAGACGACTTCTTGCAGTTAGTGGGATATACTCATGCACGAGCAAGCAACATGCATGCAAGATGGAGATGGATTTGCAGTACAAATGAAGGAATGGGAAGACGGGGAGACATACCACCCTCAAGGGTTCGAACAACGAACTCATTGCTCCGTGGGCCATCTCCAGCTATTGTGTAAGCAACCACAGAGATGATGTAGATGGTGTCCGGCTCAAGTCCAGGTAGCGTAAAGGATGTTTCCATGGTCGGAGTGACAACAACCTGGTTTTCTATCTCATTAGCTGACCGATACAAGACTTTGTAACCCAAGAGTTGACCGTAGATGTAGAGGGGTGGTTGCCAGCGCACATCAACGGTATCAAAATCCAGTGGTCTGGCAAACACAGCGCTTGGTGGTCCGGGAACTTTTTTTATTGTTGCAGAGGAAAATGGATGAGGTAGATGAGTTGATGGAAACATTTCAGCCTCAAATATAATGAGAACTACCTGTGTGCATTGCACAGCGCTCACAGCTTGTCACAGATATGGAAACACAATGGCTGAGCTTGAATGATTAAAAAAAGATGGGCATGATGAGAATACTAGCAAGATGAATATGGCAACTTCTTTGACACAACAAATGGCAATTTGAATAGATTTAGTGATGCTCCTGTAAACTGTAAAAATCTATATTCATTCAACAACATTGCTATTAGTACATTCTTTTATGTAATAAGTTATTTGATGCCTTAGGAATGAGTCAAGAACACTAAAATGCATACACACTCCTAGCTTTGCTGAAGTTTACAACATATCAAGACAGATGGTTAGGGATGAAGAGTGCTCATTTCTTTGTTCCAGAGAACTGCACGTGGCACTCAGTGCTAATGCTATGATGGTGAATACTAGTGACATAGAGAACATGTTAGTGGTGAAGGAAATATGGAAGTGGTGACTTGAGACTCAGAGAGGAAAGTTTGTTCCAGAGAGATGATGACATACCGCCCTCTGCCGGTCGGACTAACACCGGATCACTTCGATCACCATCTCCTGCTCCAGTGTAGGCCACGACCCAAACGTTGTAGTCATCCCAGTCCAGCCCACCCAAGGTGAAGGCCAACTGTGGGGTTCCGATATCAGTTTCTTCCACATCTTCGTCCCCTGACTTCTGGTACAAGATCTTGTAACCGACTATGACTCCATTTTGCACAATTGGCTGCTGCCATTGTACAAGTACGCTAGCAGAATCATCTCCAGGCCTTGCCTCAATGCCGATGGGAGGACCAGGAACTTTGAAAAAGGGAGATGGTATCATCATTAGTATGCTTCCTCCAACACATCAGAACTGCAATGACAGAAATTATAAGTAATGCACAACATACAGATCTAGAAGGCATTCTACATAGAGAGATGGAAGACTCAGTAGTAATAATCAAGATTGGATAAGCTCCCATTGTAACACCTTGGTTACAGGAGTAGAAAGTTAAAGAGAAGATTAATAGTGCCAAGTTCCTTCTTGTAGGTGTTCTTGGTCTACTAAGATAGAAGAGTGAGAATCTACAAGAGGGTAGAAGTGCACGGGTCCTTCTTTTCTTGGGAGGTGATCTACAAAGATTGAAGTGCGAGGATGGTTGGAAGTTGTTTCCTTTTACATACCATCTTCTCCTGTTCTGACAACTATGACCGGACTTCTTAATCCATCTCCTGCACTGGTGTAGGCAGACACCCAAATGTTGTACTCTGTCCACTTCTCCAGATCAGACAAAGTGTACATCAAGTCAAGGAGGCCTGCATCTTCTTCATTCTCCCCTTCTTCCCCAACTTTCTTGTACAAGATTTTGTACCCCTTGATCACACCATTTTGCTCATCAGGTGACGGTGGCATCCACTGCAGCTCGATCGTTGTCGAGTCAATGGCAAGTCCCTGAACTTCACGTGGGGCTCCCGGGACTTGAGAGAATGTTCAAAGCGTCATTAGCACAAGATATATACATCTTTCAGATAACAATTCTATACCTCAGATCATATACAAAGAGTCACAGATGAGGACACTAAGTGACAGTAACTGTCAGAAAGAGTTTGACACTTTGATGACCCGGCTACAGGAACATGTATGTCTTAATGAATTCTTGTTTGAACGGTGAATATGTGTGAATTACTCTCATACATGTAAGTGACAATGTGCTACAGTGAAGTGTCTAAATATGTTCAACTTGATTGTATCATGTTAGGGGGGAGTGTACGGTATTGGAAATAGTTGCACAGATCATGCGAAAAGGTAGGGCAGGGTCATCGCAAACTGGAGTGGTGCGGTTTGATACGGACAAAATTCAGTGCATTAGCATATCAAGAGAACTTGTCAAAGTCTCTATCTGATTACAATACAGACAGCAATATGTGTATGCAGTATACGTACCACCCTCTTCTGTTTGCACTGTGATCGTCTCACTTCTTTCGCCATCGCCAGCTGAGTTGTAGGCTAGAACCGAAATGGAGTACTCTCCGAACGGCTGCAGTCCACTCAGAGACCATGATGCATCAGCTGACCTCGTGTCAACGGCTTCCTCGGTGTCGCTCCCGGTTAATGAGTAGAAAACACGGTACCCTTCAATATCGCCTTCGGGTGCCTGCCAGCTCAGTTTCATGGAGTTGGACGTTGTTTCGACAGCAGAAAGATCAGTTGGAGCACCGGGAACTTGATGAGGAAAAAAAACTTGATCAAACATCACAACATGTACATAATATATCCATGGTTGATGTAGGGTGTTTGGGGGGAACATTGTTTCATGTAGCTTGCAGTTGTTTATGTAATTGAAGGAGAAGGAAAAACTGGAACTAGTACCTTACCTTGGTTTGTTCTTGATGTCCCATTTGAACTCTTTTATTATCTTTAAATTAACGTATATCGCATTGCTTTGTCAATAAGACCTTGGTGCAAAGAGATTGCAGTTATCGCAAGTTATCGCCACTTATCGCAAGCACATTACAGTTACAAATGGGCAACCTCCAAACCAGAAGAATGGAGAAAAAACACTTAAAGACCATTCTCTGGTCAGGGATCTTGATACCTACCACCCTGCATTGTGCTGACTAGGATTTCCTCACTCTCATCCCCATCCCCTGCCGAAGTAAAGGCTAACACGACAATGGAATATGTCGTCGCTGGTTCCAAATCCAACAGCATCGTGGACAGCTCTGCTGGTCCCAACTCAACAGTCGAGAACTCAGCAGCATTTTCAGGCATGTATATCACCTTGTATCCAAGGAGGACCCCATTGATCTCTAGGGGGGGTTGCCAATCGACTGTAATAGTGGTGGGTTCTACGGCTTGACCTTTGACATCTCTAGGAGCTCCAGGCACTGAGGAAAGAAAAACCAAGAGAGGCTCTTATGTTAGTTCTAAGCCCCTCAGGGCCCTAAGAAGGCCTGAAGAGAAAAGCAATAAAAAGATTGGGTACAACCCATACATGTAAAGCTTAAGAGAAGTTGAGAAAGAAAGAGAAAAATACATTTCATTTGCCACCAGTCTTGTGCCAGTCTGGGTCAGAGGCAAACAGTGGAAGTGTTTGAGGTCAGAAAAAATAGTTGTCCAAGAGGAGACCATTGTCCGTCCAACCAAGGAGGTTATAGCCTCTTTGGTCTGTCCAATAATATCACTTTGGGGCACAAATGTGCATGTACATACCCCCCTCTGCCGTTTGTACAGTAACTTGTTCACTCCTCTCTCCATCCCCTGCAGCAGTGAAGGCTAGAAGCCAGATGGAGTACTCTGTGACTGGCCTAAGGCCCCTCAGTAAGTAAAATGTCTCGTAACCCTCAACCTCCTGGGTCGAGGCACTCTCTTCTCCTACTATCTGGTAATGAAGACGATACCCCAGTATCTCTCCATTTGACTGTGGTGGAGGCTGCCAAGACACTTCTATGGCTTCAGAGCCTAGTGAGGATGCTCTAATGCTGGCTGGTGCACCAGGTGCTGGAAAGGTGCAGGGTGCAAAAAGAAGAAAAAAAAGTGCTTGCAAAAGAAAATAACTATCAAAACAGGTGCAGATTAAGTTACATGTACGTAAAACAACAGAATGTCTATAAAGTAAAAAAAGCAAAAGAAAATTGTGAAGCATTTACGAGTAAAGAGGGAAAGCCAGCAAGTGCTGGTAGTTGAAGCTTATCAAAGAAGAATATTTAGTTTGATACGACAAGTTCATGGTTCACCTACCACCAACTAATGTGCGAACAAATGCTGACTGGCTACGCTCACTCTCACCACCTACAGTGTAGGCAGTTAGATAGATTTCGTATTCTGTAGCAGGCCGCAGCCCACTGATGAGGTAGGTTGTGTCATCTGGTCCAGCTTCAGCCTTCAAGGTCTCTTCACTCTCAAAAACGTTGTAGTAGATGTAGTAGCCAAGCAGGTCACCATTGGTTTCAGTCGGGGCCTGCCATGTGACTCTTATTGCATCAGGAGCTTGTCCCTCACCACTCACTCCTAGGGGTGTTGATGGGGCTTGGAGTTGCAAGGGGAAAAGAGAGAATCATTTCGCCTGCATTCATCGGTAGTTCTTGATGAAGAAATCTGGACGATGAGTGATGACAGGACTGTGTGGTATTGTGATGGTAGCACAGTGGCCATAGTTAGAAGTCAGGTTGCCATCTCTGGATTCACACTAGTTGGCTAAGACAGACTATGTGGCCATCTCATAATAAATGCTGAGTTACAATGATAATTGTATGTCCACACGTAGTGTCTAAATCAAATGTATAAAAGGCAATGATTTGCAGGATGACACGTCTTGTTAAGAACAAGAAAGGGTGGTTGACACGGTAGGACAATGATTCATGTACTTATTGGTATTGCCTCTATAGTCAGGAAAATTGGAATGAATTTGGAATGAATTACAGATGACATACACAAATGCAAAAACAAAACAGGGCCTTGAGGTTACATTCTTGCCTGCCACTTTTTAAGGGTGGCGTTAGGGTCTTTCTATTAGTTGTATGTTGACAAGAAAGTACAGACGTTAACTTGGCAATAATTTTCAGAAAAAAGACATGAATACTGCAATAACTAAGGCAAAATACATGTTCCTGTCCTTGGTACTGAAAAGGTATTCTGTATGATGGATAAAATCTCTTAGATGAAATTCTAGTTTAAGAAAAACCTGCAGACCTCCATGCTAGCAATATTTTGATATCAACAATAAATAGGCCACAACTGCTACCTACCACCACTCAAGGTTTGGACCAAGACTTCCCCACTACGTTCACTCTCCCCACCCTCAGTGTAAGCTGTGAGAGTGATTATGTATTCTGTAGCAGGCTGCAGCCCGCTGATACTGTAAGTGGTTTCTTCATGACCAGTCTCAGCTTGTGAAGTCTCTGTGCTTCCAACAACTTGGTAGTAGATGTAATAGCCAAGCAGGTCTCCATTGGTGTCTGCCGGGGCCTGCCATGTGACTGTAATTGTGTCAGGGGCTTGTCCTTCAGCAGTCACGCTTAAGGGTGTTGATGGGGCTTCAGTGAGAAGGAAAAGATGCATCACTTAGATACAGGGTAGGAATTGTGCCCATTTTGCAATGATGGCAATTTGCAATGCTTATTTGTGCTTGAACAATAGAAGTTACTGTCAATGGTAAGAGTTTGTCTAGGGTGAGATAGATATTTGGTCTGGACCTTTCTGTTGTTAGGCAATGTTTAGACATTTGATAGAAAAAATTGGTACAGTTATGGACAATGTGAATCCCTCGTGAGGAGTCAGTGAAATGTTGTACATATATGCTGGCTTCCTTGAAGGTGGACGAGAGAGGATGAACAAGAAATGTGTACAAATGGCAGAGATGTTGACAATGAATGGTGCAGCCCTCTGGTATAAAGAGTTTGTCATCAGGTTTGACCAGTAGGAAGTCCATCCTTATTTCATCAACTTACAATAGGACACAAGGTGTTCAGTTGCCTTCACTAGATGAGACAAATACATATTGGAGAAAGATGAGAAACTTAGGATATGAAAGCATTGTAGGACAGGCCTTCACTGCATGAGACAAATACATGTTGAATTGAAAGGAAGATCAAGAAGTTTGGATTTGAAAGTATTGTAGAAAGGAAAGAGTTTTTACTGTAGAGCTACATGTAGCACAGGGGAGAACCTGCAAGACTGTAGATATTTTTGATTCGTTGACATGTAAATCAAATAGCCATGAACTGTATGCAAGAAGCTTCGTTTGAAGGTCATTGACAAGATATTTGCAGTAATCAATAAAAAACTGGTTTCCATCAAAAATAAGTACCATTTAAAGCTATGAGCATGACAGTATTGTGACAATATGGTTAAAGGGTGTGGTGGAGGGAGCTGAAGCAGGTTGCCAATTCCAAAATTAAGGTTAAATCCAAAGCTGATGCTGCCCCCAAGCAATGGTAGCTTAGCAGGCCAATGAAGCAACTGGAAGCTATCAAGCCTTAAAAGTCTAACAGAAGCTGCATGATGAAGCAAAGGCAATGGAATTA
Organism: Branchiostoma floridae; assembly: GCF_000003815.2. Lineage (NCBI taxonomy): Eukaryota > Metazoa > Chordata > Leptocardii > Amphioxiformes > Branchiostomatidae > Branchiostoma > Branchiostoma floridae. The sequence continues at coordinate 14,277,123 of NC_049986.1, read as the reverse complement.
GATGTTTCCCCTGTAAATGATAACCATTTACACAACCTACTTGACATGATGTCAAGGACATGTACAGTACAATGGCCAAGACAGACACGATGGCTTCTTCAGGCAGTCAAGGCAAATGCAAGCTCAGTTGGCTTAACCTCATGGCAGAAAGCAGGGCATTTTTATGTTACCATGGTGACAGGCAATGGTGGGACATTGATGATGAGCTGTGAAGCATGATTGAACCAGATCATTCGACATAAGAAGCTTCGGCAGCAATGGAAGCTGGATGAAGAGCTACATACCACCACTCAACGTGCTGACCAGAGCTTCCCCACTATGTTCACTCTCCCCACCCTCTGTGTAAGCGGTGAGAGTGACCACATATTCTGTAGCAGGCCGCAGCCCACTAATGATATATGTGGCATCATCAGGACCTGCTTCAGCCCTTGACACATCTGTGCTTCCAACAGCTTTGTAGTAGACGTAATAACCAAGCAGGTCTCCGTTGGTCTCGGCAGGGGTTTGCCAAGCAACTATGACGGTATCCGGACCTTGTCCTTGAGCGCTCACGCTAAGGGGTGCTGATGGAGCTTCAGCAAAACAAAATGTTGTTACATCATGTGTACATGTATAGTGAGGTTCATGTGAGGTTTGAGCAAAATTATGCACATGTTAAGATAAATGGAAGGCGATTGCAAAGATACATGTATGTAGGTGTTTCAGAGGCTTTGACAAGATCAAGAAAAAGCCTACTACACCAACAATTTAACATTGCACCTTTACAAGCAAAAAGGAGAAAGTGAAGACATTTTTAGAGAAAAGGGGACAATAGGAATTAGCATTAGACAAAGTGAAATATCTGAAAGCTACCTACCACCACTCAAAGTGCTGACTAGGACTTCCCCACTACGTTCGCTCTCCCCTCCCTCTGTGTAAGCTGTGACAGTGATTATGTATTCTGTAGCAGGCCGCAGCCCGCTGATGCTGTAAGTGGTTTCAATAGGACCAGCTTCAGCTCGTGAAGTCTCTGTACTTCCCACTTCTTGGTAGTAGATGTAATAACCGAGGAGGTCTCCATTGGTCTGGGTTGGCGGCTGCCATGTAACTTGAATTGTGTCAGGTGCTTGTCCTTCAGCAGTTGCACCCAAGGGTGTTGATGGTGCTTTAGGAAGACAAAATAACATGTCAAGTCAGGTGCATGTCATTTGATATCTAGCAGAGGTCTTGGGAGACTTGGCCCGCAATCAACCATCACCACAGAATGCCCTAGCCAAGGTATGACTGGAACCCCAAGAGAAGTTGCCACCCAAAGAGGCAAACAGGAATGGGATGGAAAGACCCAGCAGCTTGTCAGGCCTGGATGATGAGGAAAATGCAGATGAACAGGATCCAGCATGACCAGAAATGCGCATCAGAGAAGCTTCATGAGAAATGACCCAAGAAAGGAAGAGAAGCCATTGTCACCAGCAGCATGTAAGAAGGCCTTTGCTTGTTCAGGAAATGTAGAATGAGACTAAAAAGGAGGTGATTTGATCTGGTGATATGTACATTTGTAGCTGCAAGCTGTAAGAAAGCTGCAATTTTTAAGCTATTGAAATTTAACCTACCACCACTTAAGGTTCGAACTACAATTTCCGATGTTCGTTCACTCTCGATCTCACCCCCATCGGAGTGAGAGGACAGTGTAACTACATAATCTGTGGCGGGCTGCAGCCCACGGATGCTGTACATCATCTCATCAGGTCCAATCTCTGAACTGGACTTCTCTGACGTCCCAAGAACGCGGTAATAGATGCGGAAACCACCAAGGTTTCCGTTTGTTTGGGCAGGAGATTGCCATGCAACCTTAATACTGTCAGGAGCCTCGCCTTCTGCTGTCACACTAGAGGGTGTTGGTGGGACTTCAGGAGGGCAAAAGAAGAAATGATATGCATGAGGAAATTTACTTCGAGCCATTCTTTAAGACAAACATGACAAAGGTAAGATTCTAGGACAAGACAGCGACAAGTTTATCCTCAGACCTGAGGGGACATTCAAAAGAGTTATCAGAATATATTGAATTGCAATTGAAATGCTGACATAGATGACAGAAGTACTACCTACCACCACTCAAAGTGCGAACCTGGATGTCCCCACTATGTTCACTCTCCCCACCCTCTGTGTAAGCTGTGACAGTGATTATGTATTCTGTAGCAGGCTGTAGCCCACTGATGATGTAAGCCACGTCGTCAGGACCAGCCTCTGCTCGTGACGTCTCTGTGTCTCCCACAACTTGGTAATAGATGTAATAACCAAGCAGGTCTCCATTGGTCTGTGTCGGAGGTTCCCATGTAACCAAAATGGCGTCAGGAGCATTTTCCTCAGCAGTCACACCGAGGGGTGTTGATGGGACTTTGGGGGACAGAACAAAAGCTTACATCATGTGCATGTCAACATGTAGAGGAGACAGTGTAACAAGAATGGGACAGTAAACAAGTTTGCCACTCATGACTGCAACTTTAACTGCCACTCAGGCTTCAGTGCAAATGAAGGATGAGGTAGTAAACATTGACATTGTATTGATGACAGAAGTTGTCAGTGTAAGCTATGTCTATGAGAAACTAGAGATGTTACTGTGGTAGAACAATGACTTTTGAAGTTTAAGCTTGTAGGTTGTTGAAGGTTGTGATATAAGAATCTGTATGAATGCCACATAAAGCATGACCTACCACCACTCAAAGTGCGAACCAGAGCTTCCCCACTACGTTCACTCTCCCCACCCTCTGTGTAAGCTGTGAGAGTGATTATGTATTCTGTAGCAGGCCGCAGCCCACTGATGCTGTAAGTCGTTTCGTCAGGACCAGCTTCAGCTTGTGAAGTCTCTGTGCTTCCCACAACTTGGTAGTAGATGTAATAGCCAAGCAGGTCTCCATTGGTCTCTGCAGGGCTCTGCCATGTGACTACTACGGTATCAGGGGCTTGTCCGTTGGCAGTCACACTTAGGGGTGTTGAAGGGACTTTGAGAGGACAGAAGAAGAAGTCACTAATGTCAGCTAATACATGTTGGAAGTTGTCACACATTAATGTTAGCAACACGCTAAAGTAACAGAGCTATAACAAAATTCTATCTTTAGACAAAGAAAGAGTATTTAAGGAGAACACAGTGTTATAGAGAGGCAAAGAGATAGTTGGCATTTTGCCATGTTTGAGATGACCACAAGCAGATCATGACCAATGCATGTCATCATTACTGATGTTGCATTCAAGACATACTGAAGCTGAAGATGCAAGTAGTCCAGTTGTCTGGCTGTAGAACAAGTCTAAGTTAAAGTAGATTGTCGGTTGTTGCAAGTATTAAATGGGTATGAATGAACAAAGACCTACCACCACTCAAAGTGCTGACTAGGACTTCCTCACTACGTTCACTCTCTCCACCCAATGTGTAAGCAGTGACAGTGATTATGTATTCTGTAGCAGGCCGCAGCCCACTGATACTGTAAGTGGTTTCGTCAGGACCAGTCTCAGATCTTGATGTCTCTGTACTCCCCACAACTTGGTAGTAGACGTAATAACCGAGCAGATTTCCATTGTTCTCAGCAGGGCTCTGCCATGTGACTTCTACAGAGTCAGGGCCTTGTCCGTCGGCTGTCACGCTTAGGGGACGTGTCGGTGCTTCAGTGAGAAAGAAATATGTCATGTCAGTGGGAAAGAAATGAGTCATGTCAAAGTCAAGCACATGAGTGAGACTGGCACATATAACAGAGGAGCAGTAGAAAGGATTAATCAAGTCAGTTGAACTCCCATCGTTTTCTTTTGCAATATTTAGATG
>NC_049986.1:14213625-14273233 GCF_000003815.2 Branchiostoma floridae | reverse complement strand
GTTGAGGACAGGTGCAACAATTACAGACACAAAGTCACATTTGTCTACCAGCAGTCAGGAAGTACGCACCAGCAGCTGGTGTCCTCACAATCACAGGCTCACTCCTGTCTCCACCGCCCACCAATGTGAAAGCCGACAAGATAATGGTATATTCTGTAAATGGCTCCAGACCATCCAGTCGGACCATATTATCATTGGGGTCCACAGTTTTAGATGACACTTCATCTGCATCACTCGGACCATAGAAGACATTGTAGCCCATAATTTCTCCATTTGCCTTTCGTGGTGGCCTCCAGTCTACACGAATGGTTCTCGGGTCGACAGCAGAGGCAGCAACCCGGAGAGGTTTACTCGGAACTTGATTGGGGGAAAAAGGAAATTCTGCTACAATTTGCACTTTACGCATAGCACAGCACAGCACAGCAAAGCACAGCACCACAAAGCACGGAACAGCAAAACTACAAGATGGCTAGACTGCCATGCAAATGTTGCCTGAAGCACAATGAGTACTATACAGCAGAAGCAGTACAAAGCGCAACAAAATGTGTGCAGAAGAACAGTCAAAGCACAGCCCATTGTGTTGGGAATAGTGCATGACAGCCACACACAGTGCAAGACAGATAAGTCATAAACCAGGAAAAAATTTAATTGTACAGGTGATACATAGAAATTAGAAATAGCTTTGCTCAAACTTCTTGCAGAGATGTGTTGACTGCTAAAATTCTACAATGGAAAAGCATCTGTCTACCTACATGTAGTCTATGCATCTAATCCACTACAAGCTTTGGTACTGGTGCACATACACAATCATACACGTTTGCATTGTGCCACCATTCTCCAGCTATCACCTTCAACCAGGCTTGAAGCACACCGAAAAGAAGAAGTCATGCCAGGCCAAAGACTTCTTTACAAGTACCCACCACCCTCCAAGGTTGTCACTTTCACTTGATCGCTCCTGTCCCCTTCTCCGCCACCAGTCACGCCAGCTATTTCCAAGCTGTACAATGTGTAGGGCTGCAGACCAGCCAGCACATAGGGGCTGTTTACTCCATCCTCTGGACCAACTTGAACCATCTCTTCATCTTCGCTTCCATCCGCTTCATAGTACAGGTTGTATCCCTCTATCACACCATTTGGATCTAATGGTAGCTGCCAACTTATACTGATTGAGTCTGTATCCAACGCATAGGCATACAGTCCAAATGGACTACTGGGAACTTGAGAGGGGAAAGAGCAAGGGACATTAGAAATGGGTACTTAACGTTTTGATCAATATGCAATCCAGGAAGAGCAAGACTGGAAATCAGATCACAGCAAACCAAGAAATCTTAAAATGAACAAAGCACTGGCATTGATTTTTACAATGTTGCATATTAGTGTTAGTATTTGACATTAGAATGTGAGTATGACGACGTCCTGTTAAAATACTGTTATCTGAACAAAGACAACTGATGATACCATGATTGTATTATAACACATTGAGGACTCAATGAATCAGCAGGGAAGGACTTAATGAATTGAGGACCCAATGAATCAGCATGGAAGAAGCTTGAGGAATCAAATATTGTCAGAAGGCAGTACTGGTACACAAGGTGATGAAGATAAATGTGTTAAAAACAAAGCCTGGTACAGAAAAGAGTAGAACAAAACGAAGTCAACCACAGACTGAGAAAGAAAGGAGCTACCCATCACCAGAGAAGATATTGATAATCTGACTTGTCATATACATACCACCCTCCTGTGTTCGAACTGTAACTGGTCGACTCTCTGGCCCATCTCCAGCACTGGTGAATGCAGACACAGTCACTACATACTCTGTCATTGGGTCCACGTCAATGTTAGTGTGGTTCAGTTTGTTAGGCGCGACTACAGCAGCTTGGATCTCGTCGTCAGCTGTGTGCTTGTAGAACACTTTGTACCCGAGCAAAACGCCATTGGTCTGTCGGGGTGCGTGCCACTTCACCCTGATTGTTGTTGGGTTAGTTGCAGATGCGACAATGTCACGGGGTGCATCGGGCACTGGGGAGGGAAACAAGTTAAAAAGTTAGATCAGGTTAGCATTGATTACCTCACTCAATAAGTATGAGTTAAAGAGCATCTTAAGCAATATTAGAATATATGGAAGCACAGTATCTTTCAGGACTATCAAAAGGAAAACAAGAGAATCTTTTGACCAAAAAGTCTGACAGGAAGTCAGCCAACTGGGATAGATACAGGTAAGATAAAGAGACACAGTCAGCCCACTGCAATAGGTGTAGACCACAGTTATCAGCATCATCACCAAAGAGGAGAGAAAGATTGTAAACAATGATGGGCTGCCAGATGACGTTCATTAACCTACCCCCTTCTAGAGTCTGCACAATAACCTCGTTGGGTCTCTCGCCATCTCCAGCACCCGTGTAGGCAACTACCCAAATCAGGTATTCAGTTGCCGGCTGTAAGCCAGAAAGCAGCCAAGATGTGTCCGTGGATGGGATCTCTAAGACAGTGACATCCTCATCTTCAAATCCCTGATAGAAGAGCTTATATCCTAGTAGATTTCCATTGGCCTGCTGTGGTTGCTGCCAGTATACCTGGATGGTGCGAGCATCAACTGCTGATGCCTGAAGATCTGTTGGAGCTGCTGGAACTAGGGTGGCAGAACAGGACCAATGTCCAGTGAGGAACAAGGCAAATACAAATGTATGTATAGCAAGAGGAGTAACATATCAAGAAAAGGCTGCGACAAAAGAAGTTACAGACACAGATTCAAGCAGAATCTGAAAGGTAATTGATACATTGTGTCAGTGCAGGGCACCTATTTGAAGTGGAGAAAACTTCAGAATCTGTGATGTACCAATGAAATTTTGGTCTATGATATAAATTTCACCCACCACTTTCTAGAGTCTCGACTGTCACTCCGTCACTTCTCTCTCCTTCCCCTGCCCCAGTTACGGCAGAGATCGTAACAAAGTATTTGGTAAAGGGGTTCAGGCCAGTGATAACATAGGAGTCCTCACTAGCTGGGACCTGACCCCTTTGCTCTCCATTTGAGCCTACGGTTAGGAAGTAGATATAGTAGCCAAGAAGAATTCCATTTCGATCTGGAGGTTCCTGCCATCTCACGAGGATTGATGTTGAATCAATGGGGTCTCCTTCCACCCCTATTGGACTACCAGGAACTTCGTAGGGATAAACAACAATATAAAACTTTCAATCCATTATGAACATTTTCTATACTGCAGCCTATAACTTCAGGGACAAACCACAATGATAAAGCAGTTGTCAATAGACTAAGCAAGCGACATACATCAATCAAAAATGATTTGAGAGTAAACACAAAGCCACTAAAGCGACAGAAACCCAATGTAGTTCAGCAGGCAAGCCATGTACTTGGACATACATAGAAAGGTTGCAGACATGTTTGTGAAAGCCACAGACAGTAATATATTACAAGCAAGGGATTGGCCAGCAGATACATGACATGACATTGTATACATGTGCACGCAAACTGAGGTGAAGATGATGAAGAGCACCTTTATAGAGGCAGAAGAGACTTTGATACATTCGTAGGCTACTGGATACCTTTGTTGAAATGTGGCAAACCTTAACCACCAGCTGGTTGGGTGCTGTAGACCACAATCAATGCTGATGAAAGTGTGTTATCCATGACAGTGCAAACAGGTGATCAGAAAATTAACTGCCATTAAAATGGTTTGCAGATCAAGACATGATGAAGATGAAATTCACGGTGAAACAGCTTATTGAAACCATTCATGTCTCTAAAAACTACAAGCAACTGTTGTAGAAGATGGAATGGATATTTGTCATGGAGTTTTGCATTCTTTTTACAAGATACATACCACCTTCCTCAGTTCGTAGAGTAACTTCCTGACTATGGGGTCCCTCTCCTATACTTGTAAAGGCCAGCACTGAGATCAGATATTCAGTCATTGGCTCGATGTCGTCATTTGTGTGGGATAGTTCAGAAGCTGACAGCTCTGCTACTGTCACTTTTTCATCGAGGTTGTTTTGATAGTACACCTTGTACCCAAGCAGCTGACCATTGTTTGCCAATGGTGGCTGCCAATTGACAGTTGCAGATGTGGGACCAGTAGCAACTGCAACAACTTCGCGTGGTGCGGTTGGAACTACAAAAAATGTAAGGGTTCTAGGATGTAAATCTGAAATCTAGCCAGACAGAGGCTGCAGGAACCACTAAGATGCAGCAACTACATGTATTATTAGTTTTACTTTTAGACCAATTATCTGTTATAAAGCAGGATCACTGTGATATCGTTATAATATGTTGTTACCCTACTGCAGTAGCCTTGGTTATGGGGTCTTCTACCTGATAATGTTAACATTCAAATTAGGATATTTATCAGGGTTGCAATGAACATTAGGATTTTCCCAGTGATTCCAGGAGAAAGCTTGACAGGAAATGTTGAGCTGGTGACCTACCCCCTTGCGGTGTTTGGACAGTAACCTGCTCAGTGCTGTCGCCTTCTCCAGCTTCCGTGTAGCCAACTAACCAGATGAGGTACTCGCTGTATGGCTGGAGCTCGGTGAGCAGGTAGGAGATCTCAGTTGGCTCTACATCAGCTGTGGATGGACTGTCCTCACCCACGAGCTGGTAGTAGATTTTGTATCCTAAGAGCGTTCCGCCCATTTCAGAGGGAGCCTGCCACTCTACTCTGATTGATGTTGTGTCAACTGCCGTGGCATCTATGCTAGCCGGGGCACCAGGAACTGGTTTTCAGGAGTGAGAAGATCCACAGATAGTTAGAAAACAAGACAAGAAGAGAGATCATGAAGTTGGACATCATAGGCAAGATCTTTCAACCAATTTCAAGGGCATTTACACAATGCAGCATATCACAATTTACTATGACACCTCCATACTATTTAGCAGCAGGGTTGTTGCTATACTGGGTAGTTCTTCTTTTACTGAACAGGAAACCATCGGATATGGTACATACCATCAGTGAGCGTTGTAACAACCCTCTCCTCTGTACGCTCACCCTCCCCTGCCTCCGTAAAAGCATTCAGAGTGATGGCATACTGTGTGGCGGGTCGCAATCCCTCAATGACGTATGTGGTGTCATCAGGACCAACCGTCTGTTGGTTGTTGCTGCTTTCTCCGTCAGTAGTGTAGAAGATGTTATAGCCGAGAACATTGCCATTGGGTTCTGTTGGTGGTTGCCAATTGATCCTGATAGACTGGGAGTCAACAGCATTGGCCTCAACGTCCATCGGAAATGATGGAGCTTTTGAAGAAAGAATAGATCATGCCAGGATGAAGGTATGAAAACTTGGGTCAGATACATGAAAGACGAGAATACTTTAGCATTGAAATACACGAGATGATGATCATCTGCATATTTCGAGAATGTCATTGAAAGTAAGACCTGGCACAATGATTGATAGACAAAGTACAGTTTGTCATGAAGTTGGCAAATGTACCATATATCAGTAGGTAAATGTGGGCAAGATAGGGGTACCACAGTAATATCAAAGCTAACAACAGCTCTAGACACAATGCAAGCCAACATCAGAATAATACCCACCACCAGCCGGTGTCAAAACTGTCACTGAGTCACTTGTCTGGCCTTCACCAACTCCAGTGAGTGCAGAGACCCTTATGGTGTACTCAGTGAAAGGACTTAGTCCAGTAAGCGTCAGGAAAATGTCCTGCGCTCCTGCTTGCTGCAAGGCATCCTCATCAGATTCTGTTGTCCTGTAGTAGATGTTGTATCCTTGGATTTCTCCATTGGGTTGTTGAGGAGGCTGCCACTCCACACGGACAGTCCGAGGGTCAACAGGAGTGGCACCCAGACCAGTGGGTGATGCCGGAACTTTTATGAAAAAAAGGAATGATGGAATTTTCAATCGGAAGCAGATGGAATGAGGAAATCGAAGTGAGTGGAGATGCATAGACATTGCTTGACAGAAAGCAATCTGCAATTCCCTGCAGCAAAAGCCAACAAGATAGGGACACAAGAACAGGACACAGAAGCCGCTGGGTGTGACAAGGCTCCAGAACACAACATTGGGAAGCAGCCCAGTTTCAGGAAAGTGGAGGACATCAAGTCTGAATGAATGCAGAGATAGTTGGAAGATGAGGACTCTTGGAGGAGGAGGAGGAGGGGGGGGGGGGCACAAAACTTCAGAAAATATGTTAGGAGACAGATCAATTCTGTCAAGAAAAGGAAGGAAATCGAAGGGCTCAGTGCAGGAACAAGCAATCCCAGATCTAGCAGGAATGGGAACAAAGTGGGAGAACAGCCAAGCCATCATGGCATATGACACTGATCTATTGGCAAATATTCTATAAATGGCACATGAAGAATGTGCATTACCCACCGCCCTGTAAAGTCTGGACTCTTGTTTCATCACTCCTGTCACCTTCGCCTGCTGCTGTGAAACCACTCACTGATATGATATACACAGTGAATGGCTGGAGGCCACCAACCACATAGGATGTGTCAGTGGGCTCCACTTGTGCCCTTTGCTCCTCATCGGACCCCTCCGGTGTGTAGTAGATGTAATACCCTAGCAGCACACCATTTGTTTCAGTTGATGGCTGCCAACTCACACGGATGGACTGAGCATCGATTCCCTCAGCCACGACGGAGGTTGGGACATCCGGAACTTAAAGAGAAGGGAGGGAGGGAGAGGAGAGTGTGTATCCCAGTTAGATACAAAGTCATGGCTGCTTTCACTTATCAGTAGGAAACATTCAAACTGGCACAATAATGGACATGAAACATGAGATTGTAAATAACAATAACGTCATCACATTAAATTGTTTCACAAGTTTGGTCCGAGACAAGTCAAGGACAATTACACATATTCATGCCCCAAAAGTAACAGTATGAACTACTGTCACCAATGGCAATGGAAAAGAGGATGTAGAGAATACATGTAGCTGGTACAAGTGTACGGAGCAAAGAAGAGAATACAGAGATATGATGCCTAGGTTCTCTAGGAATAGAAAGCCCATACAGTAGAGATAAGCAGACCAAATTTCTAGTTATCACAAGGAAAAGAGAGCATGTGCCACAAAGAATGAATGGACACAGAGACAGAAGTGTCAGATACACTCAGAAATATGGCCGTCTGTTCATGATTGGTGTACATACCACCTTCCTCTGTTTGGATTCTGAGTTCCTCACTAGGAGAGCCATCACCAGCTCCGGTGAAGGCTGACACAGCGACCACATACTCCGTGCCAGGTATCATGTCAGAAATAACATAGGACATTTCTGAAGCTTCAACCTCATGGGTTGTGTACTCTGCTGCGTTAGAGTCCTTGTACAGGACCTTGTAGCCTTGCAGAATTCCATTAGGCTCGGCAGGTGGCTGCCAGACTACACGGGCGGAGGTTGAATCAATAGGTTCCACGGTTACATCCTGTGGGGGGCTGGGTACTGGCAGGAGAAAATATATAGAAGTTAGGGCAGTGTCTTCATGGTGTCATTCACATGTGCAGGAGGCAAGGGCCAGCAATGCTCATAAATAAGCAGCTGGGTTTCCACTTGGCCTCCAATGTCTGATGTTAATTTAGACCATACAGAGGTAAGGAGGGGGTATAGCTGCCTTGAGAGAGAGGGAGGAGGCTTTGTCCATATGGTTCACAGATTGTAAAAGATACCGCGGTAGCTGCCATTGTGAGAAATAGCCTAGTTCTGGGGTTGTACATTTGTATATGATAGCTGCCATTGTGAGAAATAGCCTTGTTCAGGGATTGTATATAATAGCTGCCATTGTGAGAAATAGCCTGCCAACACAACCTACCATCCTCATCTGTCTGTACCGTGACCTCACTGCTGGTTTCTCCCTCCCCGCCTTCAGTGAAGGCTACCAGGGCAAGGAGGTAAACTGTAAATGGCTGAAGTTCAGTCAGGAGGTGGTACTGTGCTGCTGGGGCAACCTCAGCAATGGAAATGGCTTCTGTGCCGGCTTGCCGGTACAGGATTTTGTATCCCTGCAGTTCTCCGTTTGTGTTTGCTGGGGGCTCCCACGAAACTTGGATGCTTGTGGCATCCACTGCTTCTGCTTGGAAGTCTCTTGGTGCGTCTGGAACTTTTGAAAAAGGCAGATATACCCATATAAGAACACCAAGCCTAAGGTAAACCCCCTTTCACAAGTGTGCACGTGCAATGGAGATACAACCAGTGCCTTGCTGCTTGCCCTGTCCAACTTTTACATGTCAGTATACTGTTGCCGATATGATATAGTCGCAGGTTAGCATGGAGACTAAAAAATTAGTACCAAAGGGTTTGACTATACTTACAACCAAAATTTCAACCAACAGTTGGCACAAACATTGGTGTCTTCATCTGACGTCAGTTATTGTGGCCAAGGGGCACAGATTAGAGTGACAGAATAGACAAGAGACTGTTAATATGGTGACAAAATGTAAAATGATAAAAACAAAGGAAGCCCTCTGTCAGTAGATGTACCTACCACCTGCTCTTGTCTGTGCTGTCACTTTGTCACTTCGTTCCCCCTCTCCTGCTGAGGTGATCGCAGCCACACTGATCACATACTCAGTGGCTGGCTGCAATCCTCCAAGCAGGGAGAAGAGCTCATAGGGGCTAACTGTCTGTTTGCTAGGCTCTTGGTTAGCGGTCGTCGAAGCGGGCTGGTAATACACGTTGTAAGCGGTGATGACGCCACGGTTCACCTCGGGCTCCTGCCATGTTACTTGGATAGACCGGGCATCCAGGGCGTTTGCCGTGACGCCAACGGGACGAGCAGGCGCTTGAATTTACGAGAAAAAGCCAATCATTCACCATGGAAATGTACGACACATGCAGTTCATGATCATGCTGATAAGAATGGATGATAAGTCTTGAAAGACGAGACAAAAACGTCTTTGGCAAAAAATAAAGCCTTAGGTGCAAGGTCCTCTCTACAGTGCACGTGACAAGTGTGATGGAAAGGGGAGCTGTGTAAGCTACTATAGTAACTAAATGAACTACAAGGTGGTGGCAAAATAAGGATTAAATAATAAATAAAATAGTTAATAGATGTTGTATGTCTACTATCATCTGGTGAATAAATATCCTCATTTAGGGTGAAATCCCACATTATTGAGGTCATATCAGTTGACCTCCATTTAGATTGGGTAGGTGAAGTTTTCATGACAAAGGAAGCAGTGATACAGAAGGTGCAGATATTCTGAGACTTCATCATACTTATTGGATGAGGTAAGGGTCATCCCAAACCTTCCAAAAATGAGGTGTTGCTAATGATTCAAAGTGATTCAAAGAGGAGATTTAAGTGCAGTGTGGATGAAATACAGGAAGAGAGTGCTAAACCATCCTGTTGGTAACAGACCAACTGATCAGTGAGTGGAGAGAGAGCTACCGATAACTACATACCACCCTCAAATGTCCGGACAGTGACACTGTCGCTCCTCTCTCCCTCTCCCTGTGAGGTGAGACCGACAACATAGATGGTGTACACGGTGTAGGGAGTAAGTCCCGTCAGAAGGTGAGTCCTGTCTGATCCGGGGACTAAGGCTTCAGCGGGGGCTCCACCCTCAGGCTGGTACGTTATCTTGTATCCAGTGATAACTCCCATGGTCCTCTCTGGTTCATTCCATCTCACCGTTATGCTCTGGGAGTCCACCGCTTCTCCAATAAGACCAACAGGGGCACCGGGTACTTAAGAAAAGGTAACAAAAAATGTTAGTGCACCTGATAAAAATTATTGCAGTATGCCTGAAACAATGTTCCCATTTAGTAGTTTCCTTGACCAGCCTGTTAGTAAAACTTACCTGCCATTCTTGGAGATGGTAACTTCCCAGCTGTCATTGAGAATTATACCGTGTTTATAGAAAATTCTTTAAAAACAGAGAAAAAGTACTGTGAGTACAAGGGCTGAGACGGGTGGGTGAAATGTGTTGGGACACGGGCAGTCTCTTGCAAGCTCCATAGTCCGTTGTAGACATATGTTTTAAAACTTTAACGTATTCTGTGAAATCTGATGTTTGTACATGTGCTCGAAGACATATCGTCGTTGTGGCTCTAGTTCTGTGTCAAAAATATACATACATTTACATTCGTCATTTAATGGCATTCTTGGGTGACATTCCTTGGTGACCAGTCAGTGCCTTAAGGAGTTGCACATACTGTACAACTTGCAAAGCTTTGTCGTGTTTGAGTTGCGTGAGGCACTACTGTGATGTGTGGGGTTTCGACGTGTACATGTACACTAACAGGACGTGATTCTCAGTCGTTATTAGAACAAAAAAAGCAAACTGATATGTTGGAATGATTTTTACTTTACAACATTAACACTGTGGCGCAGTGTGTTGTGCAAAGTGGGCTGTCTATAAGGTCTACGATGATGCACAAGATGCCAGATGATCCGGTGAGCACGAAGGTTGGTACGGACGTGTTCCTCTCAGTCCAATGGAAGACTGCTTACCACCAGAGCCTGTCTGTAGGGTCACCCTCTCGCTCCTCGGACCATCGCCCCTGTTTCCGTACGGCGTCACCCAGAAGTCGTACTGGCTGCCGGGTGACAGGCCTCGCAGCATGAAGCTGAAGTCGTCGGGATGTCCCATGTCAACGAGCTGCTGATTGTCATCGCCGTACCTCTGGTACAGTAATCGGTAGCCCATGACAGGTTCAGGTGGGTTTGTGGGAGGGCGCCATTGTATACGTACGCTGTAAGGGCTAACTGGCTCTCCTGCCACTCCGAGGGGAGCACCAGTGTCCTCTGTGCATTTCGAAGTTGAGCAGATTGGAGCCATACATAAGCAATGATTCATGATGCAAAAATTATAAAAAAAAGCTATGAAATAACATACAAGGCCTAGGGGAGTCTGATACTAGGATGACAATATAAATGTAAATTATTGAGCATCACATTTGATGTAAATACTTAAATTCATTGACAAATAAAGATTCACATTATGTAGTAATCAAGGGTTTGTTGATTAGTCAGGGTAGGGTAGTTTGCACGTTTTAGTTCACACAATATCAGTTTGTAGTAATTTAGGTTGGTATAGTACTGTTTGGTGATTTAGTTTGGGATAGCTGCAGGTTACACTGAAGCACTGCACAGTGAAAGCCACCAGAGTGAAACCTGATCATTTATTCATGACTTCACCCATTTCACTCTTAGTTTTTGTTTTTGATAATGAAGAGTTCAATGCTAGCACGTACAAGAAAGAGGTAGGAAGTCATGACTGACATTACAGGTTGCACTGGCATAGGGAAGTGGTGGGGTTTGGGGCTCTTGTTTAGATCCACATCAACATTTTAAAGTGTGTCATCGTGTTTATCTGAGTGTTTCATGTGGTGCAGTGTGGCAATGGTCACAAATAGTCTTCACTATTCAGATAGAGGTTAACCCAAACACCCATTGATGTACACATACACACTTCTAGAATGTAATTACCCTATAGTTCTTACCTCCTTCAGCGGTCATAGCAGTAAAGGTGTCACTGTTGGGTCCATCTCCATTAGCGTTAAATGCGACGACGTACATCTCATACTCAGTGAAGGTATCGAGGTCCATCAGGACGTAAGACAGCTCTTCTGGGCCAACTTCAACAGTCTGGTACTCGCCCTCTCCGACCTTCCTCCAGAATAGCCTGAATCCCAGGAGGTCTGGCGATCCCTCGGGCAGGGTGGGAGCTTCCCACTCCACCAGGAGGCTGGAGGCATCCCTTGTGACAGCTGACGCTGCTCCTGGGGCCCCCTTTGGTGCAATGCTGCCCAGGTCCTCTGTGTAAAACATTGGGAGATATTACTTCCTGGACTTGAGTTTGCAAATGCACAATAACATGACTGCCTATACGTGTACATGTACATGTATGTCACATGTCACTTTCTGCGATGGCACTTGGTATAATGCAGCCATAGGACTGGTGCATCTGGGTCTTCAAACACTGGCTGTTGAAATGCAAAAGGAAAGCAACTCAGGTTTGTTAAAACGAATGATTGTACAGTGAATTGTGGGAAAAGCTGCAGTGCCCTTATGATGAACAAATAATGAGTCACAATTGTCATGGAATTTAAAGCAAAAGCACTCCATAACCTGTCACTGTGAGAGGTAAGTAGCAACAATATAATTTCTTCCGTGAGTTTCCTGTTGCCCCCAACATGCGGGAAAGACGTAATTAAATGTTTGTCATTTGTTGAAATGTGAACAACTTTGAATACATTGTATTTCCATAATGTCAACCTGGAACATTATGCTGGTACATTGCACGATTTCAACCTATGTACAGTGCATACTCATGATGATACTGTGTAGTCAGCATAATATGAAGTTCAGCATGACTGCACAGCATGTCAGCAAGTGCAATTCAGTAAAATAGCAAGGTGTTCTGTAAGCTGCTGCAAAGCAATGTATACATCTTGTGCTGCTCTGTCCGCCTGCATGATCTGTGTATCCCAAGGAATGAATGGGTTGTCCCTCCATCATCACGTAAGACTTAGTGCTGTGACATGAAATGTTCTGTCCGTCTGCATAACATGGTCCACGATGCCTGGTCTGCATGTTTCACAACAGAGACGGATAATGACCACCGTGGCATGACGGCACATATCTTACCACGCTGCGTTTGTACAGTGAAACGCTGACTCTGAGGTCCGTCGCCTCCAGGGCCATACGGCATCACCCACATGTTGTACTGTGTATCAGGAGACACTCCAGCGAGATTGTAGGTTAAGTCGGGTGGGTTACCCATGTCAACAGTCTCCCGTGTAGTGTCTCCTTCCTTCGCATATAGCAACCTGTATCCAGAGATGTCGTCCATGGGGTAGGTGGGGGGTTGCCAATCTACTTGGATGGTGTAAGGATCCACGGAAAGCCCAGTGACTCCCAGTGGGGCACCAGGAGCCCCCATATCTGTTGACCCTTCAAAAGCATAGGGTTTTGTCAGCACAACAATTGATAATTTGTATTTAGTACCTTGCTGTACACTGTGAATAGGGATGCACATGAGCAACACAATTGCATTTGGTATCATCGTCACTATTCATTAGGTATACAGTACATTTGATGATTTAAATATGATACATCTTGGTGATCGCTGAAATCAAAGAACGTTGCATCAATGAAAATGCACAATACAGATACTTGTACATTTTGTATATACACATTGAATACACACTCTCAGCCTGCCTCTTTTGGTTGACACATAATACTACAAGTCCAATCAAATGGCATGAACATAGATGCTGCAAAAACAAAAGAACTAAAAAAGAATGGAGAGTTGAGTAAGTAGCTTTTGTAGTCTTCACAGTACATACAATTATCTGTCCCCTTTCCTGTCAGTTGTTAGGTGACTGAAATGCAAGGACTCTACAGTATAAATACATGTTCGTGGCATCAAGGCTGCAAAGCTGCTGTGCACATGATACCAGCTGTGTATATACTAATATGTACAAAATGTACTTCATGACTGTAACTTAGGAAAAAGTGCCAAGCAACTGAACAAAATGACACTGAAAAAAAGTAACACAGAGGCAACAAAAACAAAAAGGTGCAGGTGGCTTGAAGTGCCTGATGCAGTGCAAACTGCCTGCCTGTGAAGCAGTGCTCTGCTCAATACTGTAGCCTTCTCCAGGCAGTGAGGGGGCTTTGCGATGACGGTGAAAACTCAGTCTGTGGGCCCCATCTGTCAACTGTTTTCCTTTGTCGTCATACTTTGTCACAACAGACACGACAAATGCAAACAGCTGCCGAGATGCTCATCGGGCCGTGCAACGGTTACAAAGATTTTTCTTACCACTAGGGTCATCTTGCGTTTGAACAGTGAAAGGCTCACTCTGAGGTCCGTCACCTCTAGGACCATACGGTGTCACCCACATGTTGTACTGTGTATCTGGAGACACTCCTCGCAGGACATATGTAGAATCAGGTGGGTTCCCCATGTCTACAGTTTGTGGGTAACTGTCCTCGGGTTTCTGATAATGCAACTTGTATCCAAAGATGTCGTCAGTTGGGTTGGTGGGGGGTCGCCACTCCACACGGACAGTGTAAGGGTTCAGGGGCATCCCACTTACTCCTCGTGGAGCACCAGGGTTGACCACCGCTGGTAGTTAAAAGTTCAGTGTTATTAACACGATTGTGCAAAACAAAATTTCACTGATCATGAAAAAAACGGAGTAATGCATGACTGTTTGACACTGTAAATCTGAAACTGCTATTTCTTTAAATCCCCTAAAACATGGATACCTTGTAATTTCAAATGTGTACAGTATTTGGCAATATACATACATTTTGTATATGCATACAAAAGAAATTCATCAATAGTTCTAAGCATGGCACAAAGATGAGTGGATGATATACATGTATGTTGACAGGAAGACCTAAGCCATATATGTAACATTGCAAAGTCATTGCAAGAAGTTGAAAACTGTCATACAAGCTCAGTGTTGTGAAAGCCTTCAACGTATGTTAGGACATTTTGAAGTTCCTGCATGACTGAAATGTATAAAAATGTACACGTGTGTCGTCTGGTTGGTGAAAGGAGTACCAATGGTTGATATTGACCTTCAACATATTGAAATGGTGCAAATATGTATGATGCTTGTATTAATTATGGTATTGTAGCTAACCTTGTCCAAATGTCAAACCTGAGGACAGTTTTCAAACTGTCTTCAACTGTGAGTTCTATATACTACTTGTCTGTCCATGTCGTGAATGAACATGACTGTGATGATGATGTCGGCCTTCTCCTGTGTCTCAGGTACATGTGTAGGTACATGTGTATAAGGACAATATATCCTTACCACCGGTTGGAACATCTGTGTCTCCAATACTTTGTGTTTGAACAGTGAAGGGCTTGCTCTCGGGTCCATCTCGACCTCCAGGCCCATACGGTGTAACCAGCATGGTGTATTCTGAGTCAGGGGATACTCCTCGTAGGGTGTATGTAAAGTCGGGTGGGTTGCCCATGTCAACAGTGTGCAGTGTACTGTCCCCTGGCTTGAGATAGTGTAACTTGTATCCGTGAATATCGTCAGTTGGGTTAGTTGGAGGTCGCCACTGCAAGCGAATGGTGTTAGGATCCACGGGATGGCCACCTACTCCAATTGGAGCACCAGGGTTGACAAATTCTCCTTTGAAGTAGATATAGTTAAACCATCATTAGGGAAAATTTAGGTGGATTCTAGTCAACCGCAGATCTAGACTGAGAAAATATGCGTAACGTCCGTAATAAAAATGTCAGATTACCATATACAAATCCCATAACGCACTGCTATTGCTCTATCTTGAGAATCGAGAAAAACAATCTGATGTGCTGTCATAACAAGTGTATGGAAAAGCAATTCTCACTAATGCTGCTGCAACATAGTGCAAACGAGGGGGGTAGAGTGTCTGGGGTGTGCAGGGCAAAGGGAATATTGGTGCTAGTGTCTCTTATTCATGAGTGTACATGTAAGTACAGTCTGTCCCCAAGTTCTGGCTGTCCAAAAGGTGTGAATGAAGATGATCTATGATGACTGTCTTGCAGACTACCTATAAATGGTTTTGTGATCTCACTTTCCAGTGACCTGTGATGTCAGTGACATAATGCAATCCCAATGTCCAATGATGTCATTGACAAATGTGACCCAATTGTCCAGTGATGTCAGTGCCAGAATGTGATCCAATGGTCCAGCCAGTGCCTATGAAGATGCTCCTTACCATCTGGTCTCCCATCAGTGCCTGTTGCTGGGCCTGTCCCTTCTACAGGTTGAGTTTGTACTGTAAGATGTTGACTCTCAGGTCCATCACCTCTAGGACCGTACGGTGTCACCCACATGTTGTACTGTGTATCTGGAGACACTCCTCGCAATACGTATGAACTGTCAGGTGGGTTCCCCATGTCTACAGTTTGAGGGGTACTGTCTCCTGGCTTATAATATTGTAACTTGTAGCCAGTTATTGTGTCGGTTGGGTGAGTTGGAGGTTGCCACTCCACATGAATGTTGTAAGGATCTACAGGTTGTCCACGAACTCCCAGTGGAGCACCAGGGTTTGTAGTGTCTTGTCCTTTAAAGTAATGGTTTTATTATTATCATGATCATAACAAATACCTACCAAATGGATTCTACTCAACAGCAGATTGATGAAAAGTGCTGTACTGGTATAAACTAACATGGCAAACTGTACATACAGTGATGTGTAAGCATTTGTGAAATATCATAAAAATAAATAGGATTCTCCTATACCAAGAAGCAAAATACTAGTATGCACATTTGTCAATCTACTGTGAGGACCAAAGAAAACAAACTGTTGTGACTACTATATAGCATACAAAGGACAAAGAAGACTTCAAAGCAGTAGCCAATACCCAGAATAACGTGACAGAGATTGAAGTGCACTTGCAAAAAGAGAGGTTCAGGCTGTCTCAGAAAAAGCAAGGCGGCAGTACAGGTATGTGACTAGCTTCTCCAGTCTGTGCATAAGCATAGTCCGTTCCACAATGATGTCTGGCTGTCCATTAATGTACATGATGACCACATCTGTATGCTTGTGAAAGGTGATCTCATTGTTCAATGGTGTCAGTGACAGAATGTGACCCGATTGTCCAGTGATGTCAATGACAAAATGTGACCCGATTGTCCAGTGATGTCAGTGACATAATGTGAACCCAAAGTCCAATGATCATGATGTCAATGACAAAATGTCCAGTGCCCATGAAGATGCCAGAGTCCAGCAGTGTCCAGTGCCTATCAAGATGCTTCTTACCACCTGGTCTCCCATCAGTGCCGGTTCCTGGACCTGTCCCTGGACCTCCTACAGGCTGAGTTTGTACTGTAAGATGTTGACTCTCAGGTCCGTCACCTCTAGGGCCATATGGTGTCACCCACATGTTGTACTGTGTGTCAGGAGTCACCCCTCGCAGGACGTATGAATGATCAGGTGGGTTCCCCATATTCACAGTTTGAGGGTAACTGTCTCCTGGCTTCTGATATTGTACCTTGTAGCCAATTATTGTGTCAGTTGGGTTAGTTGGAGGTTGCCACTGAAGACGAATGTTGTAAGGATCAACAGGTTGTCCACTCACTCCCAGTGGAGCACCAGGGTTGACAACTTCTCCTTTGAAGTAGATAAGTTTAACCATCATTAGGGAAAAATTCCTGTCAGTTGGATTCTATTCAACTGCAGATCTAGACTGAGGAGATATGCATAATATCCATAATACAAATGTCAGATAACAATAAATCCCATATGTACATGTATGCACTGCTGTTGGTGTATCAAGTAATACAATCTGATGTGTTGTCAAAACAAGTGTATGGAAAAGAAATTCTCACTAAAGCTGCTGCAACATAGTGCAAACAAGGGGGGAGTGTCTAGGGTGTGCAGGACAAATGGAAAATTGGTGCTAGAGTTTCCCGTTTGTGAGACAGTGTAAGTACAGTCTGTTCCCAAATGATGTGAATGAAGATGATATCCATGATATATATATCTTGCAGACTACCTCTATATGGTTGTGATCTCACTGTACAGTGACCAGTGATGTCAGTACCATAATGCGACCCCAATGTCCAATGATGTCAGTGACAAATGTGATCCAATTGTCCAGTGATGTCAGTACCAGAATGTGATCCTATTGTCCAGCCAGTGCCTATGAAGGTACTCCTTACCACCTGGTCTCCCATCAGTGCCTGTTCCTGGGCCAGTCCCTGGACCTTCTTCAGGCTGAGTTTGTACTGTAAGATGTTGACTCTCAGGTCCGTCACCTCTAGGACCGTACGGTGTCACCCACATGTTATACTGTGTGTCTGGAGACACTCCTCGCAGGACATATGAGCGGTCAGAGGGGTTCCCCATATCCACCGTTTGAGGGTAACTGTCCCCTGGCTTATAATATTGTAACTTGTAGCCATTTATTGTGTCGGTTGGGTGAGTTGGAGGTTGCCACTGCAGGCGAATGTTGTAAGGATCTACAGGTTGTCCACTCACTCCCAGTGGAGCACCAGGGTTGGTAATGTCTTGTCCTTAAGAGTAGATGGTTTTATCAATATTATGATCATAAAAGATTCCTACTGCATGGATTCTACTGAACAGCAGATGTAAGTGCCGTACTATAAAAAAACTGACATGGCAAATGGAACATAACATAATGTATATGTGGTATGTTAACATTTGAGAAATGTCAAATATGAAAAGAATTCTCCTATACCAAGACGCCAAGTACTAGTAATAGTAGTATGCACATTTGTCAATCTATTGTGAGGACCAAAGAAAACAAATTGTTGTGACTTCCATATAGCATACAAAGGACAAAGAAACTTTCAAAGCAGTAGCCGAAACCCAAACTAGCCTGCTGGATATCTAAGTGCACTGGCAAAAAGAGAGTTTCAAGCTGTCTCAGAAAAAGCAAGGCTGCAGGTACGTGACAAGCTCTTCCAGTCTGTGCATAAGCATAGTCCATTCAGCAATGATGTCTGGCTGTCCATGAATGAATGTGATGAGTACATCTGTATGCTTGTGACCCCAGTGTTTAGTGGTGTTGTTGCTGTAAAAGTGATCTCATTGTGCAATGATGTCAGTGCCAAAATGTGCCCCAATTGTCCAGTGATGTCAGTGCCAAATATGACCCAATTGTCCAGTGATGTCAGTAACATAATGTGATCCCAAAGTCCAATGATGTCAATGACAAAATGTCCAGTGCCAATTAATGAAGATGCCTATGAAGAGTCCAGCAGTGTCCAGTGCCTATGAAGATGGTCCTTACCATCTGGTCTCCCATCAGTGCCTGTTCCTGGGCCTGTCCCTTCTACAGGCTGAGTTTGTACTGTAAGATGTTGACTGTCAGGTCCATCACCTCTAGGACCGTATGGTGTCACCCACATGTTGTACTGTGTGTCTGGGGACACTCCTCGCAGGACGTATGATCGGTCGGGTGGGTTCCCCATATCCACAGTTTGAGGGTAACTATCTCCTGGCTTATAATATTGTAACTTGTAGCCAGTTATTGTGTCAGTTGGGTGAGTTGGAGGTTGCCACTCCACATGAATGTTGTAAGGATCTACAGGCTGTCCACGAAGTCCAAGTGGAGCACCAGGGTTGGTAATGTCTTGTCCTTTAAAGTAGATGGTTTTATTATTACAGTATTATGATCATAACAGATTCCTACTACATGGATTCTACTCAACAGCTGTACTATAAAAAAAACGGATATGGCAAATGCAACATTACATGTGTGTAAACATTTGAGAAATGTCAAATATGAATAGGATTCTCCTATACCAAGAAGCAAAGTACTAGTATGCACATTTGTCAATCTATTGTGAGGACCAAAGAAAACAAACTCTTGTAACTACCATATAGCATACAAAGGACAAAGAAACTTTCAAAGCAGCAGCCAATACCTAGGTGCTGTTGAAGTGTACTTGAAAAAGAGAGTTTCAAGCTGTCTCAGAAAAAGCAAGGCTACAGGTATGTGACAAGGTCTTCCTGTCTGTGCATAAGCATAGTCTGTTTCACAATGAGGTCTGCCTGTCCATGAATTAACATGATAACCACATCTGTATGCTTGTGAAAGGTGATCTCATTGTGCAATGGTGTCAGTGACAAAATGTGACCCGATTGTCCAGTGATGTCAGTGACATAATGTGATCCCAAAGTCCAATGATCATGATGTCAATGACAAAATGTCCAGTGCCAATGATGCCAGAGTCCAGCAGTGTCCAGTGCCTATGAAGAAGCTCCTTACCACCTGGTCTCTCATCAGTGCCTGTTCCTGGGCCTGTTCCTGGACCTCCTGCAGGCTGAGTTTGTACTGTAAGATGTTGACTCTCAGGTCCGTCACCTCTAGGACCGTACGGTGTCACCCACATGTTGTACTGTGTATCTGGAGTCACTCCTCGCAGGACGTATGAACGATCAGGGGGGTTTCCCATGTCCACAGTTTGAGGGTAACTGTCCCCTGGCTTCTGATATTGTAACTTGTATCCAGTTATTGGGCCGGTTGGGTTAGTTGGAGGTTGCCACTGCAGGCGAATGTTGTAAGGATCAACAGGTTGTCCACTCACTCCCAATGGAGCACCAGGATCAACAACATCTTGCCCTTTGAATTAGATACTTACATGAGTTTGAGGCATATTGGATAAGGAACAACAATCTAGATGAGAGCAGTGTTTTGCCATTCAACACTAATTGTGTTCACAAGCCATTGTATACTCAATACCTGATGTGTGCTAGCAATCGTGACTATTTGTCAACAACTAGTGGAAGCCTACATGTGTATGGTCAGGTTGACTCACCATGTTCAACATTGTAAATAAGATGTGCAAAGGTGCAATAGGTAAAAAATAGAGCCATGTGCCAAGCGGATTCCAAAATACAACAGCTGTCTTCAATACCATAATAAGACAGGGAGGCAGAGTGAAAAGCTTTCTGTGGTAAGTGTGAACAGGTGCCATACAATATAAAGCACTGTACAGTAATGGCCCCACTGTCCAACAGGTTGTGAACAGTATATGTTTCTGACTGGAAATGAAAGTAATTCGGTGATGTCAGTTCCACAATCAATTGATGTCAGTGTCAAAATGTGATCCTATTGTGTCAAGCCAGTCAGTGACAAAATATGACTCAACAATTTTCTGGTGAGGTCAGTGCCATAATGTGATCCTATTGTCCAGTGATGTCAGTGCCAGAATGTGATCCTACTGTCCAGCCAGTGCCAATGAAGATGCCCGTGAAGAGTTCAGCAGTTTCCAGTGCCTATGAAGGTGCTCCTTACCACCTGGTCTCCCATCAGTGCCTGTTCCTGGGCCTGTCCCTGGACCTTCTACAGGCTGAGTTTGTACTGTAAGATGTTGACTCTCAGGTCCGTCACCTCTCGGACCGTACGGTGTCACCCACATGTTGTACTGTGTGTCTGGGGACACTCCTCGTAAGATGTACGAACGATCAGAAGGGTTCCCCATGTCTACTGTACGTACATAACCGTCTCCTGGCTTCTGATATTGTAACTTGTAGCCTTGAATGTCATCCATAGGACTAGTGGGAGGTTGCCACTGTAGACGGATGTTGTACGGGTCTAAAGGACGTCCACTAACCCCAATTGGAGCACCAGGGTTGACAACGTCTTGTCCTTTAATGTAGATGTTTGTATCATTAATCATGAAAAAAGACAACATTACTTGTTAGGTAGATTCTATTCAACTGCAGATTGAAGTAAACTGGCTTTTTATCAAAGAACTGATGGGGGAATGTGTGTATTTGAGAAATGTCCCTCAATTAAATACAAACCTCATACTAGTATATTGGTCTGCAACTTTAAAAAGGAAATAAACTCCCGTGACAAGTGCATGATAATGCTAAAGACTAAGCAACATTCAAACTATTGTGCAGAAGATCAAACTATGCATGTCAGCAAAAGATTGTCTCCTGTCCATTCATACTCCTGTCTGTGCACATGTTCCAAAATGCAAAGTGATGCCTGACCGTCTGAATGCTGTGAATGAAACTGTGATATCATTGACGACTGTCTTGGGGACTAAATCTACATGGTTATGACCCTACTACATTATATATCAATTGATGTCAGTGTCAAAATGTGATATCCCATTGTGTCAAGCCATGTCAGCGACAAAATATGACCCAATTGTCCAGTGATGTCAGTGACAGAATGTGATCCTACTGTCCATCCAGTGCCTATGAAGATGCTCCTTACCACCTGGTCTCCCATCAGTGCCTGTTCCTGTCCCTGGACCTTCTGCAGGCTGAGTTTGTACTGTAAGAGGTTGACTCTCAGGTCCGTCACCTCTAGGACCGTACGGTGTCACCCACATGTTGTACTGTGTGTCTGGAGTCACTCCTCGAAGGATGTATGTACGATCAGGTGGGTTCCCCATGTCTACAGTTTGAGGGTAACTGTCTCCTGGCTTCTGATATTGTAACTTGTAGCCTTGAATGTCATCCATAGGACTAGTGGGAGGTTGCCACTGTAGACGGATGTTGTACGGGTCTAAAGGACGTCCACTAACCCCAATTGGAGCACCAGGGTTGACAACATCTTGTCCTTTAATGTAGATGTTTGTATCATTATCATGAAAAAAAGACAACATTACTTGTTAGGTAGATTCTATTCAACTGCAGATTGAAGTGAACTGCCTTTTTATCAAAGAACCGATGGGGGAATGTGTGTATTTGAGAAATGTCACTCAATCAAATACAAACCTCATACCAGTATATTGGTCTACAACTAAAAGGAAATAAACTCCTGTAACAAGTGAATGATAATGCAAAAGACTAAGCAACATTCAAACTAATGTGCAGAAGATCAAACTATGTATGTCAGCAAAAGGTGGTCTCCTACTGTCAATTCAAACTCCTGTCTGTGCACATGTTCCAAAATGCAAAGTGATGTCTGAATGCTGTGAATGAAACTGTGATATCATTGACGACTGTCTTGGGGACTAAATCTACATGATTATGACCCTACTGCCAATTGATGTCAGTGTCAAAATGTGATATCCCATTGTGTCAAGCCATGTCAGTGACAAAATATGACTCAAATGTCCAGTGATGTCAGTGCCAGAATGTGATCCTACTGTCCAGCCAGTGCCTATGAAGATGCTCCTTACCACCTGGTCTCCCATCTATTCCTGGGCCTGTCCCTGGACCTTCTACAGGCTGAGTTTGTACTGTAAGATGTTGACTCTCAGGTCCGTCACCTCCAGGACCGTACGGTGTCACCCACATGTTGTACTGTGTGTCTGGAGACACTCCTCGAAGGATGTATGTACGATCAGGTGGGTTTCCCATGTCTACAGTTTGAGGGTAACTGTCTCCTGGCTTCTGATATTGCAGCTTGTATCCATATATGTGGTCAGTTGGGTTAGTTGGAGGTTGCCACTCCACATGAATGTTGTAAGGATCTACAGGTTGTCCGCTTAATCCCACTGGAGCACCAGGCTTGGTAATGTCTTGTTCTTTGAAGTACAATGTAGAAAATGTTAAGATTATAATTATATGGATTCCATTCAACAATGGATGGACATGTAAAGTGCTGATGCTGCAGATGTAGTGCAACAAAGTGAATGGTGGAGAATCAAATCAAAGGATTGCTTTGGGCATGTCTGTAATGCAGCTTATTTACCTCATAATTTGTCATGAAGTTCTGCATTTTACCAATACACAAATGTATGCCAACCATGTAGTGCACTATTTGCCTGAAATGTGCAAATAAAGCTTGGCACTCTTCACTGCTATATCTGTGTTGACATAGTCGCTAGAAGCAGTGTGCAGCACAGATGTGAAAGCAACTGCTGTCCCAGGTCCTGTGTGATGTGACTGATGTTGTTGTCTCGGTAGATGAAGAAGAGTACAGTGCATATATGGCCTGGTGGTGTTGTCTGGTCCACTATATAGGACAGCATCATCTACACCATGGCTGGCCCTAGAATGATGATGGATGTCATCATGATGGATGTCATCGTAATGGGTGCCATCACTCCATGTCCACTTGAATGTGTAGCCTGTGCAAGTGGTATGTCCTCAGTGATTGGTTTGTCTGTTCACATGCAGTTAATGAATGTGATGATGCCTGCATGTGAAAATGCTTCCTTACCACCTGAATCTCTGTCATCAGTGCCTGTTTCTGGGCGAGGGACAGTCCCACCACCTGCCGTGGCCATGGTGTGTACGACGAAACGTTCGCTATTGGGACCAGAACCTCCAGGGCTGTATGGAACGACCCACATGTTGTACACGGAGTCTGGAGACACGTCTTGCAGGACGTAGTAAAAGTTCATTGGCTTATTCATGTCAGCAGTTTGAATAGGACCATCGTCTCCAAGCTGATAGAGCAACCTGTATCCAGAAATGACGGCTGATCCATTGACTGGTGGTTTCCACTGCACTACGACACTGTAAGGATCCACCGAATGGCCACGAGCATCCCGTGGAGGGCTGGGGTCCAATAGTTCTGGCCCTTCAAAACCATACATTTCTGGTCATCAACAGCTAGACAATTGGACAATTATCTTTTAGTACAGTACAACTATTTGGCTATGTTCAACTATATGTGTTAGCACATGTGATAGCTGTGAATGGAGTATTTCTCTTGTATTGTGTCATGTTGCAATGCAAATCTCTAAAGATGTAGACATTTTAAAAGAAAGAGTCCAGGCCTCTTTGATCAGGAATGTCCTTATCACCAATACAAATGGTAAGAGGATTTGAAGCAACAGCTAAAAAAAACAGTTGTGGATTTGTCTTCTGGTCTCCAGATGAGTGGTTGTAGCTTTGTGGCAAAGGTATTGAAGATGCATGCTGTGGTTCTGTCTTGACCACTTGTCTCAACCTGATTGTCCACTGTGTCTGTTTCCAGACTACTAGAACATTTATATCCACACTGAGCCCTGTGGGGTAGCTGCCCATACCGTGACCTTGAATGATGTAGGTCAAATTGAGCGGATGGCCAGTCTTAATAGCTTTTGGTGTTCTGTTTCAAATTTGCTTACAGAGCACTCAGAAGCCTGAAATGTGAAGTATCCTGTGGTTAGGTGAGGGTTCCATCTTATGCATACACTATCTGAAGCTTGTTGACTCCCAGTAGAGTACTTTTTGTGTCAAGCCCTAAGCATAACCTTGAGAACAAAGCACCTGAAAATGCTAATGCTTAGAAGTGACCTCAAGTAATACTGAGCTGGCCTGGGGTTTACTGTCTGGCTTTACTCATAAACCTTCCTGTGATATGAGGCAGATGGGAGGTTATATTACAAAGGCAACCGATGTAACTTAAACCTTGAGATATCATGTTGTGTAGAAAGCATGGCAAATGTCAGATGTATAGATAATAGCTAAATACAGTAGATCTAGCCAACTTTTCAAAAGAGTGTTTTTATCGACCAATAACCAATTGCAGTCAAAACCTTTCAACCATATGCAGGGGTAAACCTTTGCTTAAGCTGGTTTCATAAAGGAACGTAATTAGTTCATCCCCTTTTATTGCTTTTATTTGACTCTCCAATGGCCTTGGTCATGTCCTCTTATGACCTTTGCTTCCTGCATAAAATAAATGTGGTGTCAACTCCGTTTCCATGGGCTGAAACCTTGGTTCACCTCATACCTCAAAATAGACAGCAAAGCCTGGTCTGTGTATTGGATGTCCAGTGACAGTACTATGTTTAATGAGCAGGACAAGTTTGGCATCTTGTTTGGAGCTGTTGAACTTGGGACTTTGCCAGTACTCATCTGAGGGCTGGAATATGCTTGTATGCTTCCCACATGGAAAGGATGGAATGGTAACTGAAGGAAAACATCTGCATAATTTTGGTATAACAACGCACCTATTAACATGGACAGGAAAGGGAAGTTAAGTCCCATTTTACTGAAATTTGTTGCACTTGAAACCACTTGTGCTGTCTTTCGTGTTTCCACCTTCTGTGCTGGTTGGAACTGAAAAGTGTTTAGATGAGGAAGGGGATCCTAAAATAAATAAGCATGTTTAGTCATCTGTGTAATATGCAAAATAAATTCATGCCAGACAGTCATGATGACCATATCAATCGCAAGTTAGAACATGTCCATAACGTGTCCATAGTGTACGTGCGAAGTCTCTTCATGTTTCCAGCCTGACACTTGAACTGAAGTGTTGCAACAGTGAAAAAAACACAGGCATATTCAGAGTAAGAAGATAACGTCCCATATAATAATTGCTTGGCCTTCAGAATTTACTGTGTGTACAATAGTTGTCTTCCTGTGGAAAAAAAGTAAAGTATGAAGCTGCACAACACTAAGCGTCACGGCCACTTTGAGTCTGGTGCTTACCTTTCGTGGCGACCTCCACCACCTCGCTCGGCTCGCCTCTACCCTTGACGTTCTCTCCGGACACTCGGAACTGGTACTCCGTGGCAGAGGCCAGGCCGGTCACCGTGTAGCCAGGGTCAAACACCTCGATCTCGTTCCAGCCGTTCAGCTCGTTGGTGCGGCGGTACTCCAGGTGGTACTTGTCCACGTAGTCCTCCTCCACCCATCCGATGAAGATGGAGTTGATGGTGATGTCTCTGGTGAAGACACCCGTGATGGGCCCTGGTACTGAGAGCTCTGTGGAAAACATGACAGCAACACAGTTGACACTACAACATGCCCTTATTTTGAGACCAATTTGGACTCAAGTAGCAGAGTGTCTTGTCAAATCCCAAGCTACACTGGACCAATGGCTTATGTGGAGCGTAGTGTAGTAGTACATTTTGTATATATGTGACTGACAAACAATGAAAGTGTTTACATAAATACATCTTGCTTTTGTTAGCACAAATCAAGTGTCGACGGAAACTATATCTCTCGAACACCTACTATTTTTTACCAAGTTTATGTACTTTGTCAGTTCACCAAATACCAGATAAGTTGTTGTACATTTAACTAGGCTAATGTCAACAGACAGACATTGACTGATATCCTGCTGTTCTATTCAGGGTGACATAGACAAACTAAGAACGTTATGTTACAGTAAGGTTTGTAGATGGCTAAGATGCGTATCATTGCTGACGATCACTGAGTCCTGTCGCGTAGTGTTTATTTTCTTACAGGACCTGGGCCCAATACGTGACAGCCGAGACGATAAGACTGTCGACGGCACTCTCGAAACATTGAGAAACTCTTTGTGTGGCCACCTGTAGCATATACTGTTACCCTTACCAATAGTACACTATCCCCATGTGAACCCAGTGGCGACACACAGCCCTAGCGACAGCCCGGCGGCTTCATCAGAAACCGGACATGCCCTATGGGTGGGCCCAGTTGTCCCAATGTCCGCACCATCAAAGCAAACAAGTTTAGCTCTCACTAATTGATTTTGAAGAGCATTTGTCTTCATGACGTAATCACCAGGGGTCGAAGAGATTAGGACTGATGCACTTGTTTTGCAAGAGACAGGTCCTATAATCACCAGGTGTATTTTTGCCAGCCAGTAGGTACCCATTATGAGTAATCCACACGAAAGATTTTTTTATTGTTCATTGTGATTAGATTGAAGTTGCGGAGCATCTACGGTAAGGTTTTATTAATTTCCTCCCCCTACGTATTTATAAGGTGATATCAATTTTCAATGACAGTCGGTAATGCTACATCTAAACTAAAAATAGAGATTGTAAGCTTACTGAAAGAACGAACTGGGATTCAAATGTAGAAACAACAAGTAAAAGACACGTTTCATGGTATCTTTATCTATATACTTGGCTATCTTATTTATAGAACATGTCAACTTTACTCATGACCTCCATCGAAGGTCAATCTAATCCCGCAGGTTTCAGACATTGTTTATATTTGTCTAGCATTACTGGGCCTGAGTGACTTGCTCCAAAACGAAGTGTTGCTACTTCCAGCTGCATTTGACTTCTACTGCCTTGTGACTGGCGAAAAATACCGGAATGAGCCACGTTTTTTTCGACCCATTTGGCTGTGGATGACCGAGATTCTACCCTTTAGGCTTACTGAGCGAATCCTAAATTCCATCGCAATCAATTGTCGCTCCTGTTGCCATGGCGCTACTGTCCCTCCGTCCTTATTCTGTTCAGGCTGTCACTGCACAGCGGGGAACCATGATTGTGTCTCAATCCGCAGCCATGTGTCTGATTCCAGGCCTTGATCCCGCCTTATTAATGATAACAAATCAGGCAGGGTGTCCATCGGGGGAATCAGTGGCTGTGCTATGAACAACAACACTACGTGCCGTGGGGATGTGGCACATGTTGGTGGGATTTTCAGGGGATAAACACCCACAGAGAAGGATATTGGAGAGACTTACCTGCTGAGCAGTCCTCGCCAACGAAGCCAGGCTCACATTGGCACACGCCGTCGACACACACACCTCTGCCGAAACAGTCGTTGGGGCAGCTGGTTGAAGAGCAATCCGGGCCAGTAAAGCCAGGCTCGCATTGGCAGACTCCGTCGACACATACTCCCCTGCCCATGCAGTTACCTGGACAGGAACGGGACGTACAGGTGGGGCCTTCATACCCTGGCTCGCACTGACATACGCCATCCACGCATCGGCCCCGGTCCCCGCAGTCTGGCACACACGCTCTCAGCGAACAATCGGCACCAGTAAATCCAGGTTTACAGACGCAGACGCCGTTGACACAGTCGCCCCGGTCCTTGCAGTTGTCAGGGCACGCACGCTCCGAGCAGTCGTCACCAGTGAAGCCCTCGTCGCACACGCACCTCCCGTTCTCACACTTCCCGTACTTACACGCCGGGTCGCAAACGCCAGGTTGGCCCTGTGCTCCGACGCACCCACACGACTGCTTGAACTGCTCGAACTCCTTCAGGAGCTCTGCCAGTTGCTTCTTGAGATCTTCCGTGCTTTCTTGTAGAGCCGTGACCAGAGATCCTGTCTCCCCGTTCAATAAATCTCCGCCGGAGCCACTGCCGCCGTTGTTGCAGCAGCCTCCACTTCCACCTCCTGGAACGAAGGTGTTGGCGAGGAACGGCGCGCCATCGCCGCCTTCTCCCACCTCCACCGTTCCTGACGTTTGCGTGACCTTCCCGTCGGCTCCCGCGCACAGCACCGGAGGAACGTTGATGTTGTAAACATGGTTGAAGACCATCCCACCGGCGGGCGTGTTGACGCTAGCCGAAGAGATGATCGGCTTGGAAACGTTCGCCACATTGTGTGTATCCCCCTGAACTGGAACCGTATTCCCACATCGTAACAATGTACTTAACAGTACCGCAACGATAGCTGCGTATCCACCCATGTTGAAGCAGCAGTAGTCCTGGGTGCAAGGAATCCACTGGACACGAAATGATATAGAAGTTGGCTTCCTGGCTCGCGGCACTAAAGGTCCACCCAGCCGACAATGGGCATGAATAAGAAATCCTCAGCAGGTGTTTCCCGGCGGTGGCAGCTTCCGTCGGCTTCTGGACTCTATTGGCGAAGACGTCGCAGTTGCCGATGACAGCCCTGGCCTGCGCCTGTCTTGGATTTCTCTACCTGCAGATCAAAGATAGAAGTTTTGTATTAATTCCAGGAGGATGACATTCCACTTGATGCAGGTCAATTTGGGTCAACGGTAGAGGGTTAGCGCGCATGGACAAAGCAGATCCACGTGTAATTTTCCCAAACGACTTACAGGCCCTGGGAAATTTATTGAATAATCAAGCTTCTTAGTCAAGATGGCAAGTCAAGAGCTGGGTCACGGAAAGGACGCAGTGCTTTGTCGATGGCAAGATTTTCACCGTTGAAAACTGGACGAAAATAATATCTATCTCTGCCACTTCGCATCTAAGGAGGTTGGGGTTGCTCTTATCAAAGAATCTTCAATGGGTTACTTGAACTTACTTCTAATTATTCAAGAATTAAGACCAAAATTTGACCACAACAATGCTGCCCTAACCTGATACCAGCTAGCCAGAACACGGTATACGGTACACTTCCGATCACACATTCGTGTGATTTCCCCGGACGATAACTGAAACTTAACACTCGATCATCACGACCGAGGCCTTGACAATGACCATGATGCTATCAAATATCTTGAGCAATCCGTTGAGGTTAGCCAATGTCAGGCAGTAGAAGTGATCTAGGAACTGATCAGGGCCTGCCTAACGTGCTACTAGGTAGTCGATCATCAAAGAATACTTCTTTCAGGAATACTGGTGGCGTGTGGTTCATGGGGGTACGATTCACTATTAAATCGTGTTTCCGTGGTTAAGCAAAAATCCATTTCGGTACATCTAGCAGCCGTGGAGCTTGTAATCGCTTCTGCTTTCTGTACAGTCTTGGGTTTCACAGGTTGATGGAGAATGTACATGGGAGTTTATGTACATTTCGCCGTGGGCAGATTTATCGTTACATGCCGTTATCTGATCCGTTATTTTTTAAAGGGACTTGCTTTGAAGTTGAAGTTTATGATGACTGTAGTAATCAATTTTGTCACAGTAGCAAGGGCCTTTGCAGTGAACGGCTGATTCCCTCAGTGATATTTGTTCTAAACGTTTTGTTAATTGTCGGTGACGAGGTAGATAAGGTATGTTTTCGATAAAGCGCTGGGATGAAACTTTGCGGCATAGGTTTGAAGTCTTAGTGTGCGCTAAGGATGACCAACTTTTCTAGTTGGATCTATTATGCTAGCATCACAGAAATCTATTTCTGCATCTTCTTGACCGATACACTTTAATGTAACCTCAAATCTATTCCACTTCTTCCCAGCATAGATCTCTTCAATAAAGCCACGGTTCCCACCGACATGTGTCGAGAGTTTGCGGCCGTGCAGACAAAACAACTCCTGCTCCCAATTTTGTTTCGCCGGCGGTTGCTAGTAAAATATTGGTCTTTTCGCTGACGTGCCGATGATTATTTACAGGCCTGTGTGTGCCGGACAGCTGGGGGAGTTCCGAACCGGGGCTACTCCTATTTGTTTTCGTAGCTGTGGACTTGATCTTGTCAATCACAGACACACATATCAAACAGTGAAACAAGCCATGCTTCATGTTATGTGGTCTAAAAAAAACTTGTAAGTTGAGAGTACCAACGATGACCTACGATTAGCCATTCAAAGTTTGGGAGTAAACCAATAACTGCCTTGGCCAGTCACCAATCTACCAGACTGTGTGAGTTTTGAAGCCTAATTGAATGTCTAACTACTTGTGTTAAAGGGTGGATAATATTAGAACAGTAATGACCCATTCGTGATAGATACATTGAGAAAGTAATTATTCATGGAGACAGGGAGGACATACCAACGGGCTACTTCGTGCTGCCATATGTTCTTTATTGGATTGCTGGGGGCATAGTAGACACTTTCGACAAGGAGATGAAATGAGCTACGACGGTTAGCCAAATATCTGTTGTACAGATGTCAGTGACAAACGTGGGTTTTGAGCCCAGTCACACGCCAAGGACAGTCTTAAATTTTCCCACGAGCACGCGTTGATGAAGTCGTTTCTTTCCGTGAGCTTTCAAACGTGGAACTAATTATATCTTATCAAAAGAAAGCAAACCCCAGGACAACGCCCATTAGCACCCCTCCCTCCGCCCGTATCAGGGATGTCTCTGCATGGAAAGTATTTCCTTGTATATTTGCACACAAATAAACATTCTAGACGCGGTTACCATGCAGGGTAAGGGAGATCCTGATCTGAGAAACGGGTCAAGAATACAATTGCGTTCTCCCTATTGCCTAACCCCACAGCCAATGATTCTGTAAAGAAAACTGGTGCCAACCGGCTACCACTATTTAGGGAGAAGGGTAGAGCAGCGGAGGGTCCCGACAGGAATTATGCAATTGAATTCCTTGATAAGCCATTCTAAGCTCCACAACAAGCAGTGCATGTACATGTGCCAAACTGTCGTGGCTAATTTTTCCAAAGCATAAAATTACGGCCACAATACACAAAGGTCAAGATGCAACAACCAATTAAACAAAACACACCACCGCCCAAAATGTCAGCCAACTTACAAATATCTACAACAAGACGCTAATGACATGTCAATATTTTCCTACACAATAAACAAACGAGCTCAAGGTATGATCTACACATGCCTTTCCATCACCATATGTGAAATACTCGATAAGGGCATGATTGTTTCTGTATATGTCATCTACGTATGGTAGAGTAACAGCGGGATTAGTTCAGCTTAATTTCGAGGTAATTGAAAGTGATTTTCGTGCTTGACATTCTTGCTCCGATAAGATTGCTTACGGCTAATCTATCCCTGACCACAAGGGGGTCTACACAGTACACAGCATAGCATGGTGTCAGAAGATGTATTGCAAATTATCTCCTTGGGATGATTTAACTCTTTTTAAGCCGTGGGATATTCTGTAACAGGTCTAGCACTGGTAGTGATTGGCTTTATGGGGCCACACATAACGATAGGACCTGCCGACAGCGCGTCAGCTGTGCTGTTAGTACAAGATAGATGTCATTGGAGCTGAGCTGTCAAGACGACTCGGACTTCAGACAGAATGAAGTAGGCCCGTCCGTCCTGCCCCTCTGACGGGCGATGACGTGTTGAACTGAAATTTATTACTTGTACTAGTAACGATAACGTATGATACCTTGCACTTTGCTGATTACAGGACAAAAACTGTAATCCTTTATCTAATGTTTGGACATGATTTTACGTACTTTGTTACAGGATATGTCAGTTTGGGGTCACAAACTAGAAAAACGACAACAGCGGCAAATAAATTCCCTTAGCCTGGGTGGATACTATATCTAGTTAGTTTACCGTTGCTCCTACACTCTACTCTGACGTACTGATGGTTAGACAGTATGGGAGCCCCAGTATATAGGATGGCACCCTGACTTGCGTTGGAACGTTCGCTAAGATACAAGGGAAAAGAAGTCTGCCTAAGCCACGATTTCATTGCAGCCTAAGCCACGATTTCATTGCAGTCATGTTCAGTTTCTGAGACGACCCTGTGCTGTGATTTTCCTGTTTGATCCCACGAGAGTCTGTGTTTAGCCAGTTGTTTTCCGTTAATTAAAGCCGTGAAAGTAGTTTTTGACATAATTTATGGACGGCAAGTTTGGCAGTTGTTTCTCTTTAGTCGCGATGTTGTCATCTGGAGCAGATAACCTTTCCTTGTGCTTTTGAAAACCATGTACATGTATGGCTTGTTGCCATCTACAAATGTATTATTGTAGGGGACGAGACACCCGTGCTTAAAAGGTCATAAACTTGGCCAGAACCATGTTCCCACAAGGGCATGCCAACAAATTAAAGCCCATCATCTGGCCTACAATGAACGTCCACATGTGAACCAACACTGGTTTACTGAACTAACAAAGCTTCTCTTCCTCTCCCACAGGGCGTGGGGTCCAGGCTCATGGCCAAGATGGGCTACCAAATAGGGTGAGTTGTACTTGTCTAGTCTGCACGCCGACATTGAACTGTGAAATACCCCTATACATCGCAAGAGGTCGGAGGTCATGGTTGCCATGTAGGATGCTCGTTGTAACTATTCATCATCTTGCAAGTGAATTTATATCTTTGATTTATTTCCCGTACTTTGTAATCAAGTCGCTTTTAATTGAAAGTCATGAAACTAAGAAATTTTCCATTTTCTAGATCTACCTGAATTTCCTGAAAGATTAGAGACCCTGTTGTCGTAATGTCTATTGATGTTCTTAGATCGTAGAATAGTTGGACCATTAAGTCTTGAGAAATGTATTTGGTTTCTTATCATGTCATGAAATTTTTTTAGCCACGATGCCCACATTGTTGTTTAAAGTGAAACCAAAATATATAAGTGTCGCTAGTCATGACAAGTCAACCTTTGACCAACATCAAACATAATCTAGAGACAACATACACGGAACCCATCTTTCATAACTCTGAAAATGTCAACAACCGAAACAAATTTACGAAACGGCAGCATGGAAAAACGGCAGATTTGTAACGGGTAACTGATGCAAGAAATACGTCCAAGGTTTTGACAAAGTTACATAAATGACAATGCCACAGTGTTCATCAGCGATGTAAACAAACAAACCGCAGGCCCTGTTCTCACGGCTGGCATGTGGACTGACAGATCGGGTGCCCAACACGCTGTGTAGCTCTGTGTGCTGTACGGATTTTCACCATACGTAGACTCTTCTCTTTCAATTTGCAGGCTCTCGGCTGTCTTTTTAGAGCCTTGTGGACAAACAGCGCCATTTCTGACGCGTACGACAGCACCCCGCTAGATTCCTGCCGTCTGTAGCGCTGCTGTTACTTGTCCGCTGCGCTGTTTGCTATGTCTGCCACCTCATGTTTCCATCTTGTTAAAGTTAGACCTTCGCCCCTTGAAGGGGGAGAATCGGCCTGAATTAGCTTTTAATGCACCTTCCGTCAATCAATAGCCCTGTATGGAGGCTATACAATTACTTCAGCAAAGTTGGTCATCGGGAGAGGCCTCCCGTCTCCATCCTCACGCGCCTGGTTCCTATTAAACGGTCACTGTTGAAACTCGCAACAGTTTGGAGAGACCGCCCCTCCATCACGGTACCAGCCCCGTAACCTTTGATCTTGGACATTGCAGTTCCCGCCCCTGGCTTTAGAGAAAGGGAAGGATACTACAAAAATAAACCCGCGTTCGCGTAGAAAAAAAACTGCTACAAAGGCCAGGGGGAAAGGTTGTTCTTAATTCTGCAAATCGGACAGTTGGAGCTTGGTGAATGGGCGGGGATGTACCAGATGACCCGGTAGAACACCCCGGGTAAATGGCAGTGGGATTTCGTAAACCGCAGCTTTTCCCATCGCTAGCCTAGAGGCTCCCGCGGCTTTATCTAAAACAGAAGTTTCCTGCTTCCACACATAGACTCTAGAGAGAGGTTGAGCGGTAAAATGACCTCTATTAGATCTAAAACGCCCCCCGTGTTTGCTAAATGTGCAGCCAGTCAAAATGAAAGTAAATTTGAATCCAATTAAAAATTGATCACGTGAAAGTGAAAGTAAAGAACCGGGACTGAAAATCCTGCTTGTTATCGGCAAATACACGTGTAAAGATTTCGGATGTTAAAATTGTCCACATCGATGCCAGATGATATCAACATTAGGCCTTAATCACAACTATGTGAAGAGCTCGATGTATGTGCCTATATCTACGATACACTCGTTAATCATAGCACTAGTGTTCAGTTCCTATTCTGTTCAGTTCCTATTCTTACAGAGGCCAATCACTCGACGATATTTTGAAAACACGCTGGGTGACACCCTGAAACTTGCACCGCTCTACCGCGGCACTAACATAACATTGTTCACGCCAAACCTCAGCAGTTAACCCGCCAAACCATAAAGATTACAACATGTTCATGGTATATATCAAGCTCCCATATACAACTATATTTAGACCAGCACGCTATATTGGCAACACGCGACATCCTTGAAACAACCTCATAGCCATACGTACTGCCAAGCTGCAACGATCGAAACAGGCCAACTCGACACTATGCTAAACTTACCACCTACTCAACGGTCAAATCTCTCATCACATCTACCAAAGAAGACGACAGGCAGATCAGATATAGATAAACGAGTATGTCAGAACGATACACAAGTTTGAATTTAGGCTGAAGACACGAGAGGGACATGAGGAACAAAAGGCGAACGTTACCCAAAGACTGTGTCCAGCAGAAGTGGCTCCGAACAACTGATGAGCTGTCCCCACTCAGCGGAAACCTGTCCCTTGTATTCCGTTCGACTAGCCAGCATACAATGACGAGTTAGGGGTAGCTAACAGGGCACGGTAGGGAGAACCCCGAGTGCCTTCCTCTCCCCACGAAGCTCGGCTTCTGTATGATAAATATTCATAGCAGTCTAGGTCAACAAATAGCTGGTGGACGAAACCAGATCCTCTGGCCGGACCACATGTGCGCCGCACGGGTGTCTCCCCCGGCTACAGGGGGACCCGCCTCAAATAACCCGTGTCGAGTAATGTGGCCTTTCTGCTAACCCTGTGCTGCTAACCCTTAAACTCGCCTCATATGGATCTTGTGCACTCATTTCGGTGTGATTTATATATCATCAATCTTGATTTTTTTTTTCATGTTCTTTGTAGGAAAGGGCTGGGCAAGCGAGAACAAGGAAGAGTCGAGCCTGTGCCTATCGTCATTTTACCACCAGGTGAGTTCACGTCACGTGGCATCTAGGGCTCTGACTTGACCCCCCACTCCAAAAGAATACAATGCTGACAGGGGCCATATATTCTTTAATTGTTGGTGGACCTTTAAAAAAGTTTAAAGTAATTAAATCCGGACTGTGAAAGCTGCATTCTATTACTTGCCTCAGACAAGAGGAAACCGATCAGAAAATTTCAACAACGGGCTGCATTGTCCTCATTCCCATCTTTCTGTCCAAACGACATTTTCTCATGGTAGCAAATCAAACCCACGTGAGCGGATAGAGGCCCGGTGAACGGACCTGACCTGAGGGCCCAAAGGTTGTTTCCACAGTAACTTCACACAAGTAGCCGCCAGGTCTTATCGCTGTTACATCATGTCGCTCCCTAATTTGTAGCGACACTCACGGACCTGCGTCCAAACTTTCCAGGCCTGGTCTGGGTCTAGTCGCCATCAAACTCCTTTGGGACTTGAAAATAATTGGAATTGGCCAAATAGGGTGAACAATTAGCCGACAGAGAAAGTCTAGCTAGGTGGTCAGCATCTTACTGAGATCTCCTTTCTCTGGTCACGCAAATTATTTAACCCGATTTGGCCAATTTCTAGTTCTTCTTTCGGACAGCGATAAGCCTGCCTCCATTTTTGGAGAGATCGCAGGTATGGTTGCGAACTTTTGACCCTGAGGTCTGTCACCGGCCGGGTGAGCAAAAACAACACCATCTTTATCAGCAGTCCCTCCCAGCTACACTAGCCTGGTGTCCAGCGGCTCCCAAGTCTCTTCTAGTTCTGTCCCCTCCGCAGAGCTATAATACTGCTGGATACCAGGCCATGACTACGCTGGCCATTAATTTATGGTCATTATAGGGAGAATAAGTTGTCAGGGGAGTTTTGCTACCAGTTGGCCAGGGGGGAAACATGAACCTAAGCGTGAACTGACTCTCCTGGCTATTTCCTGATTCTTTTTTGCCGAATTCTACGATCTCCGTAGGAAGGACCAGGAAGGCCTGGTGGAGGCTACGTCCCTCCTGGTTTTCTGTGGTCCTCTATCAAAGCAGCTCTGTTGGCTGGTGAAAACCATGGGAAATTAATTCCCTAACTGGGTTTAATGAGGTTTAGTGTTGAAGAGCTGGTGGTTAGAAAACTCAAGGGATGACGGCTTCAAAGGTCAACCAATGCGTGTGAAGGCTTATTATTATCACCTCTGCCACCGGGAAAATGCTCAATGTCGATTAGGGTAATCGACGAGTACGTAGACTGCAGGATGCCATTTCTATAAATGCAGAATATCCTACTGAGAATATTGAAAATAACATTCACTCAGGAGGTATGTACGTTTTGCAGAGCGCCTACAGCCTCATATACCTCACAAGGTACCACTTCACCAACCCTCCCCTCCCCCCAGGCTCTCAGTCCAGACAGTACGCTCGAAACCGGTGTCTGTAGCACATAGAATCCTGGAAACGCCATGCTTTGTTCCTGTACTAGTATTGGTGGTCGCTAGGTGTTCAAGATGCCTGGAGGGCAACGCAGAATGTACACAAACACAACATGCAAAATTACTTGGTGGTCCCGATAAGGACTAAAGAAGGGATAGACTAAGCACCTGAAGCTGTGTAAGCTGAGTAACAGGGACATCACTACGGAGGATATGGTTACACGGATCAATGTCAGACAGGTGCCACAATATGTCATTTCTAATTCAAGTTTAGCACGTATCATTGGGTATCAAAGGCTGGTAAGGCTATAGCATACTGTGATTCCTACAAAGTAGTCTCGCCTTTGCCATGGCAACCACTGCCAGGTCAAATTGAGTAACACAGGAAGCAGATGTGGATGTAAGTCGAAACCACTGGGCTGTTCTGGAGGCCTTTTCTGTGTGGCGCTGCTTCTGGCAGGGTTTGCCTGTTCCAGCCGCGACACGACGTACGTAACTTACGACTTCTTGTGTTTGTCCTAAAAATACAACTGTGAGTTACTGGTAAAGACAACTCACAAATCAGTCACTCAGTCAGTCCGGCTCTGACGGGTCAGGAAGGCAAACACCGCACACGTCGTCCACAAGCCATCCATTCTGAGGGGTGTCTGGCCGAGGGCAGCTATTGCTTTGATGGTCTTCCTCCGTCACTATTCAGTATACACT
The DNA here is from genome assembly GCF_000003815.2 of Branchiostoma floridae. Taxonomy (NCBI): domain Eukaryota; kingdom Metazoa; phylum Chordata; class Leptocardii; order Amphioxiformes; family Branchiostomatidae; genus Branchiostoma; species Branchiostoma floridae. The sequence continues at coordinate 14,235,573 of NC_049986.1, read as the reverse complement.
CATTTACCATACAGATCCATCTATCACACTGCAAAAGTATATTTGAAGTCTCCAATTATCACAAGGTTGTTAATGTGGCTTAATTTCCTGCCATCAAGACTGTGTGATCGATCGGTGGCTTGGAATGTAGCGAAACGTCACAATGTGTCGAGATGGCATTTCGTGGACACGACCAGAAATAGTTAACCAGTGAGTTCACTTTCGACCTACGACGTAGTTAAAAAGACTCAAGTAAAAGACATATAATTTGTGTCAGGTGACCGCTCAACTCACAATTGAAAGCTCTACAGGCCTAGAGATGTACTGGTCCAAACTTCCTATGATATTTTAACTTAAAGTATGAACAGACCCCAGACAACCGACAAATCCGGTGTTGAACCTCTCCCCGAGATCCTCATTCAGGACTCATTCAGTCATTGGTGGCAATAAGACCTTATATATATATTCGTATATGATATACTGCTACTAACTCATATATAGGAGTGACCGTCTACCATATAATCTACGGCACAGTGTCAGTGGTCGCAATAAACAGACCTACGAAGCTGAATCTAGACTCGATGAACATCTCCCTGCCCCCACATTATATGTGTCTTTACCCACAGGACCCACCTCGGTTTATTGGCCTGACCCTGGCCTGACCTCAGAGGATGATGGGGTCTGACTGTCACTGCAAATCGGAAACACAAGTCCGCGACACTTGCTCCTATCAGTTGGGTACCTGTCACACAAAGCTTTGATGTTAGGATGGAGATCCTTACTTCTAAAGCCCCCGCTGTAACCTGAACTAGTATTAGTCAGTTCCGGTCATGATTACTCTTAGATTACTCCATCCATCTAAGGTAAAGTAGAAAAGTAGATCGACGATGATACTAGGAAAGATATGAATTTATGAGACGCAGGGCTTGTCCAAATTAGACCACAAAGGTCATTGTCTCCCATTGAGTCCTCACTTTAGACCAGTCACCTTTTGACAATATTTACGCCTGAAATAGTGCTTTCCATCGTATCTTTAAACGCGCGTACGTCAACGCCTATTTGAGCAATATATCTGTCGTGCCACCAGTACAAGAGTTAAGCTGATTCACATTAATTCTTGTCCTCCGCATAGCGATGCTGCTGTAACTTACACAGGCAGGCACTGAGTTGTAGGTACTGTTCCTGAGATTGTTTCATTTCCTGAAAGTTAACTGAACTGCAGTTTGCACTAATAAGTTTGCGCCGACGCGTGGGCGGACAGCTAGCGGCTGTAACTTACACTTGGGAGCACAGCCAAGTCCTTACGTCTTCATAGACAACCTGTTGCACAGACATTGGTATGCCAACTCTGCAAGGTAACAAAGACTCTCACACAGAAAATCGATTAACCCTTCCTCTTTCCTGAAGTCAAACAGATCAAGGAGTAACATTGATATATAGTCTACTTTTCTATAAGAACATAAAGGCTAACGGTACCGGTAGCTTAGATACCACTCCCGTCCACCCTCAGTACCGTAGGTACGGGGGAAGCAAGTAGAAAGAGAGAGCTAGCCATAACTACGGGGATCGGTGTGAACCAGTTTGTTGGTTTAGCATCAGTAATCAGCACCAACTTGCTGGGACTCGAGACAGGCCTGGGTGCCCATCTTCTCACAGTAAGGTGCAAAATATGAACTTGAAAGCGATCCAACTCAAGGGATTTTTTGATCCCGCCATTTTTCTCAGACAAAGAGGGAACCGGACGTTTTGTTTACCGCCTCCGTCACCAAATATGTGAACTTGACAAGGTACTGCCTATAAATGATTAAACTTTAAACCCTGGTGATCAAGTGTCACATTCCTGTAGTCTGGCCTTCGGAGGCCCAGTCTGACCTTCAAGGACTTCATTGTGGCCTTTGACAAACACATTACAGCCGTCCTATAGAAACGCGTCGTAATATCTTGTTTGTGCACTTGGGTAACCTTGGCCCAAAGTTGACATAGATCGTGTATGTGCCTGTGTCAGACAAGCTAGTACTTTCCAACATGTGGGCCGGTATCGCGAAATGGCTTGCGTACGAGGAATGTAATACTTGCGGAGGTCATATATGGAGCGTGAATGTTAGGAGAATAACAAGAATTCTTATCAACTTGGACGCCGAGGAATGCAGTTCAGACCCAGGTCGAAAATTCAGTTATTATGGAAGTCATAGCCAAAGTCACTTCCAGAACTTATCTGTTAGGTATCTTTCTTGATTGTGTTATTGTAGTAGTTCAATTACTCTAAACGTATGCCATGTTTTAGAAAAGAATGTCCCTAGTGCTGGCAATAAGTAATTGTAATAGTAAAAATGATCAAGTTCATCGCTCGAATGATCCTGAAGATCGTGGTATTCATATTAACTGAGTTCTATCGCGTTAGCTTCATACATAACCAGATGGAACTATCCTAGATCAACCTTATTCTGTTTTCATTCAGTATTTACTAATGACCAACTTTAAGAATTTCGCGAGTAAACGTCTAAGCAATCTGGAAAGCAAAGTCCACTCATGAAAATCCTATCTGACGTCCGATGTATCTGTCAGGAGTGTTAGAGGCCCGAAGAGACTTGGACCACATGAAAACTTCATTCTATCTCGCCAGTGGGTGGGTGTGGTTGTCTGGTTTCCATTGTCACAAAGAAGACCTCGGACTTGAACTCAAACTCAACCCACATGGCGCGCCGCTTCGCCGTCTTGCTTGGTCGTCTACACTGGATGGGGACCATTACCCGCTCTCTAAACACAGGATTGACAGAGATAACAGTGAAATAGTATCCACTAACAAAACGTACGTCACAGTCAACGTAAATTGGCAGGTGACCCCGGCCTAACTTGTGCATCTAGTCCATCTATTGCTGCCTCTGTTGATCAGGTATTTTCCACAACCTCATTTCTGGACTTAACCTTATCCAGATACGTCCTTGTCGTGGAAGTCCACTAATGAAGTCGTCCTTGACGTCAGTCAGAAACGTATGCCCACAAGGTCGCGGGGTTCCACGTGCCCTTCGGTGTGTGTCGGGGCGTTACCATGGAAACCGATTCGCCATGCATTCTACAGGCACGTACCAGGCAAGGCATCCGATCGGCAGAAAAACGCACAATATTTTTGGACAATCAGCTAGAGAACGGTTTTCATTCAGCTGAAATGATCTACACGAAGTAACAGTGTAGAAATTATAGGCCATGTGCTAGGTCAGCTGCTAGGCAACAGATACAGGATCCTAGGACTTCGATGAGGGACGGTAGGACACCGGTCCGATTCTGGCCTGTAAAGTGTTCTGGATGACAGGCGACTCGTATATGATAGTACCTATGTCAGTCTGCTTCCTACAACTGTCCTGGGACACAGACTATAAGATAACGGTCCAGTAATGCCCTGACCTCTGCCCTGTTCCGTCCGACTAACCATGCGTGTGTGTCACGACTGTGGGGACCTGTGGTCTGATGGGGTCAGTAACCCCTGTTCTGTACACAAACATGCACAGGGCTGGTTCTGAGCAGGGGCACCGGGGCATCAAAGGAAACTCGTAGATGATAGACATGGTGACACAGATTAGAGGTAACATCACTCATCACTTTTAATCGGTGCCAATAAGTTTTCCAACATCGCGACTAGTAACCTATTCACAGGGGATGGTGTAGCACCGTGGCTGCTGGCAACGATCATTCTTCGTGAAGAATTTCATCATGAAAATGATTTCCTTCTGCACAAACCCGAACTTTAAGACAAAGCACGGAAGAAACATTTTTTTGTGAAGTTTCGAAGAAGTACCATTAAGGTGACTGCCATAACAATACATTACAACAAGAATTGTTGTCATTTGGTAAATTGTCACAGTCGCTTCATAAAGAAATTAACCACCACCACCAGGGCCACTCCGTTTGTAGTCAATAGCTAGGCTCAGTGCAAAGTTCATCAAAATATAGTTAAGAAGAAAATAGTGATGAAGCAGTGAAAGAATCAGCTAGTCTTTCAAATTAAACACGTCCTGCACCATCAATAAACTCCGAGTAGCCATGGACTGAAGGGTTCCGGAATGTCGACCCTCCACGCTGAGGATGTCGCTGAATGTGTGACAAATGTGTGTGACCACACAAATTAGGTCACTGACTTGTTAAAAGCTTCGCTGAGCTGATCAAGCCGAAGAGTGCCTCATGAGGAAAATTCGATTTAAGAAGTATGTCCATTCAATTGAAAATTCATCATTCCCTATCTGGAGAACGCTCGACGGGTTGATGAAGAGAAAGCAGATTCCGTAGTTAGGAAGCTTCAAGATCTTCAACTTCAAGTTGTGCAAACCAAACGATTTACAACACACTAGTTACCTAAACTACGTTCTTCGATATATCCATAGGCCCTGATTATATGTCGACCGACCACAAAATGATCACGAAAGACCCCCAAAGAACCAATAATCCAAACAGACATGGTGAAAGGACTGGATTGTATACCACAAACAGACAAGTTTTAATAGTTCCCCAGGCATATGGGACAGGTTACGCTGCAAGGACTCGTAAGACTTACCCACTGAAACTCGCCGCACGCCCCAAACTTCGACTGCTGCCAAGTTTGTAACCGCTTGTTCGGAAGAACTGCGGTCAATGCGTGGATAACGTTCCCTGTAGCCTTGAAGTAGGACGCACTTCCCCGCTGAGCCGCGCGGACCTATGAAGTCCCGTTGACTGAGCGCGATCGATGAGCAACAGAGGAGGCAATGCCCTTTTGAGGTGGTAGGATCTGACGGTGTCTGGACACCCCAGTTCTGGTCACGTGATTACACCGCGGCCTCAACCATGTTGTTCCCATAAAGATTGTTCATTATGAAGGGCTATACCAAGCACACGATTTTAGACCTTAAACATCACCGTATGCTTCCATTTCTAAGGATGTAAATGGGTAGACCAAAATCATCCAAGGACCAACAATACATGCACTATTGTTTCGGAACGAGTGATGTTTTGCGATTTTCTCCAGATGGTGTGGTAATGTTGATTGTGGGTTTACCGTGATAAATCTCTCATGACGTATCCGATTTCTCTGAGCAGTACAGAGGTATAGGGGCATGGAGCTTGCACCAACAAGAAACAGCTTCATTGATTTGATTTACATTGCTGCTTTTCCCAGCGTAACGTCCAGAAAGCCTGTATCCGTTCAGTGTCGCCAGACTCTGATCTTATTCGACTCATAGCATGTCCATATCACAGACAGATTAAGGAATTTAACGATTACGTCCCTTGACGAAACAATGGGATAAGCAGCAAATCTGTGTGCTTTTTGTCTAAGTTTCGGAGCGCCAGACGATGTACCAAGAGGGTGGGTTAGGGTGGAAAGCAATGTGGGGGCGCAGGTATATCAGGACTGCGATATATTGGTTGGCTACTTGCCTAGTAAATACCCTGTGCACACGCCCCATCGCAATCTGACTCCTGTGCAGCTAATGAAACACACATTCCAGGGAGAAAGAACCTGATTCTAGATAGTAGCACAATCCAGGGTCAGGCAAGGGATCTGCTCAGCAAATAGGTGTCCAGCATGGGGGGCTGGGCCTCAGCCAGCTGGCTGGTAGGAAAGCTGCCGTGATGGAGACTGATAAATTGATTACGGAAAATGTAGGTTCGTCTCCAGACTGACGAGCAGAATATACATGGGCAATTGGGATTACGCGACCTTTACTGTAACAGAGCGTGGGGAAGAGCTTCCCCGAGCTAACTGACTGATGGGTTTGTTGATATGACAGCCAGGAGAATGTCTAGTTTGCCAGCTTGGCTAACGTCCACTGAGTAGTGCCAAGTGCCATTTAACTTCGCATCATTCAGGGTATGAGAACATGACCTAGTTGGCTGGAGAGATTGGAACTGTTCATCTGCCTGCCGATTGCCGTGGAAACCGCCTAGCTTGATCAGAAGAAGAGTCTAGAATTGGCGTTTCTCGCCTTGGAGCACTAATTCTTCAAGAATCTTGAATTGCATGGATAGACGTGACTTACATAATGATAATGACCTTTCGTTCAATGAGACTTGCATTCCCTGATCGCTATTCATCTTAATAAATCTTTTGGTCGTTTTTCAAATTTCTTGTAAATTTTAGACAATAACCCTCTCCAGGTCATGACCTGGTCACGATTAGAGAAATAGGCTTAGCAGAATGCATCTTGAAGTGATTTACAACAGGGGAAGGCGAAGAAAAACATTTCGAGCATGATATTTCAGGAATGATTCCTCCGCCCAGCCTTTGGGCAAGAACACCTGGGGTCTCCCTTCGTCCGTGGATTTGCTCTGTTTGATCGGCATGAAATACGAGCCCACCTCTGTCAGAATAGGTAACGAATGTTAATGTGATGTTAGTCAGATCCTCGGGCAGACAAAAGACACAGACACGGACAGTAGTGTTGCGACTTGCTTGTTTCGAACTTTGATCAGGTCAACAAGTGCTTTAATACCAGATATGGTATCCTTACCTGTTATAGGATTTTAGCTCCGGGCCATGAGCTCGGCTACCTTGGAGCATGTTTCTAGTAACGTCTTCCTGGTGTATGTAGGATGCTTTGCAACTAATCAGCTGTGAAGCGGCTGAATACCGACCAGCATCAACACATTAAAAAGTGATTGAAGCAACAATTCATTGAAAAAATCAGGCATCACTGAACGTAGGAGTCACCGATGTTAATGATGCTGTCTAAATCGGTACGATGTTTTCCAGACTAAACAGAATGTTTGACATCAACTCTGTTGCTCAATTTGATGCATAACACGAGCGCCACCTGGCGAAAGTCATTTATAAAAAGAGCATGGCGAAATGACGTTTCTGAACACGCCATACTGAATGTTTCATCAGCTTGTAATGTTGCTCTTGTTTCCACATTAATCTTGATACAGCTAGTCAGGGGGATTATGTAGGAATCTGCTACTACAATGGTACAATGGATGATCTTTGTTCCCGGTATTTTGAGATCAAGTTCAGAGGTTTGACATTAAACCGAAGTTAAACAAGCGGGTATAAGTGAAGAAATACCATTTAAGGAAATCTGTGTACGGTGTTCATACATATATATACTATAGTGGCCTTCGTATGGCTTCCTCAAAAACAGGAAACCACAAGCTATACCTCTCACGTAATTTCGAAGGTATTCCAGCCCTTGACCTCAATTGACGGTAGATATAGTTCAGTTGCTGTGGAAATTCCTACTGATAGCCAAACGAGTAACTGACTTGTCTATGAACCTTGTTAGGAAAGGAATAAAAGCTGTCATTTTTTGCCTTTTTTTATCCAGGGAAGTCGTTAGACGCCTGGGTGGAGATCAAAGAGAAGCAGCGAGAGGGCAAGCTGCCGACTCACGACATAGAAAAGAGATCAAAGAAAAAGAAGAAACTAAAGCTACATTCGTTACGAAGGGAACCAAAGCAAGAATTCTTCGACTTCCTGAACACAAAGTTAAAGAAAGGTAAGGCATCGTCTTGAATTGAAGAGCGTTGAAGAATTAATTGCAGCTGCCATGCCGTTAAGTGCCTTCTGAACTCCTAGTACCGAGGGTCTACAAGTACAAAACTTTATAACGCTTCTTTCGGCCTTTCGTGTGTATATATATATATTTTAACATCTAGATATCATATTTCAACATCTAAATACTATATTTCAAAACACACACACACACACACACACACACATATTTATATAAGAAGAATGGAGACGAACGACATCGTTGTGATGATTCACCGGTAGTTAATGGATACACTTTACACGTCTATTCTGCGATCTGACTCAGATCACCGAGCTGCGGACTCTAAACACGGCACAAAGGATGGAGACAGGCAGAGGTCAGGAAAGGAACTCAACGTGAAGGTAAGGCACTGTGTTTCGGCACGAGTAGTGAACACTATTACAGAAGTGTTGTATACATGCTATCGGACACTTTGACTTCTGATGAACACATGATCTACATTGGTTACTTCTTCTCATACTCAGCTGTTCCCCTCTCTTATTAGAGATTTCATGTCTCAGTTTCATCAAACGCTGTGAGCAGACGCAGACAACCTTTGCATTCAGACCCACTGCTCCTCCCCTGATCCTTTAGCTAACGCTATAAGATCACGTCCGCCTCAGATGATATTCTTTGACTTGATAGATCCTTGTAAGTCAAATAAGGGCCCGATTTGAGCCCCAAAGAGGTGCCGACCAGTACATCATAATACGCTGCACCTTGCAGAGTCTCGGGGGATGTCACTGTCTGGCAGAACCCATTCTAGACAGCTCCCCGTTGGACACATCCCGCCCCCTTAGCTTGATCAAGTCCTGTCTAAGCTTGGAAACTCTTCTGTGTGGGATCTCCAGACGTGCTTTGATCTCTGCTAGGGCACTTGCTATCTAGACTCTCCACAAAACCCGTGCATGGATGGAAAGCTTTTGGCAGAGGTCGGAAGAGATTGATGTGCAAGCAGACTTTTTACCAGGTTAAGAGATTAACCTACAGCTAAGAGAAGCATTTTTGGTCAAGCCAATCACGCCCCTTTCACATTGATACAGTCAGACCGGCTGGTCTACATATGGCGTAGATTCGACCAAACGTGTGCTAGGTGCCAGTCTACAGGGGGCACCTGTCTGTTGAAGAAATATATAAGGCATAATTAGAAGTTCCCACAGTGTTCCTCTACGGTGGTTTCTCTGTCGGTAGCCAAAACAACTACTGCAGCTGTTGAAGTCTAATTGTGACGAAGCGCTTTCGCGACGAATCAAGATATCAACGCTGCAATCACCGAAGGACTTCTTAATCTTCGTAGCTATTCTTAGGCTTATAAACAAATGCTGTGCCTGTGCTGACAAGCTTGGAAAGCACCAATGACAACTGATCGACCAATAGCTGTCTGAGATGTTGACAAGTGAACTGTTAACTGTCCTGGTCTTGTGGTGTCAGGGTCACAGATATACAGACAAGGAATCTCCTGCTAACGTGAGGTCATGATATGACAAAGTCTGGAGAAAGCCGTCGTTGTCAAGTCCAAGCTCCGGACGATTATATCAAATCCAAGCACCTGAGCTACCCAGATGAAAACCAGTTCCAGACCCTGAACCACATGCCGACTAAAAAGGATACTGAAGAGGCCACATCATATTCCAATGTGCCCTCAGTAGATTCGACCTCGTACATGTCAGTAGTAATTACTATTCGCTATGCAGATCGCAATTGAACTTCACAAGGAGCTCATCTGTAGTTACTTTTTAGGTGAATGCCTGTTGGTCTGTATTCTGGGGACATGTGCCACCTGGAAAACCCCCGGTCCAGTAAGTAGCAGGTCGTACATGTAACCCTTAACAAGTCTTGATTCGTCTGAACGACAATCCGGTGTAAACAACAGAGGGCAATCCTGGGAGGATGTCAAGCTTTCATGAAACCGCCAATTTCGGGGCGCCAAATGAAAGATTTTAAAGAAAATGTGCCTAATCTGCTGTGACATACTGTGTTGGTGCCTTGTTGGGTCTATTCTAAAGGACAAAAGGGATGGGGCAGGCGTCATGTGTGCTCTGTCTGCCGGTGATGGATAACTCTGTTTATGTGGAGAAATATGCAGTGCTGGAGGAAGACAATTGGGCGTTTGTCCGTAGGTATTTTCTGCCACCATTCGCTCCATCGATCTCAAAGGTTTGTCATATTTGACATATAACCGCTGAGATCAAATGAGCTAGACAACGAAAACAAGTAGGAGAAAAGGACCACTTGACAAAGATAATACTACCAGTACCTTGTGCAACATTATACCTAGATGTTATCCCATCTCTTGTTTTTCTTCATATCCCCTAGACAACCTACAGAGTTATGGGCTTAATGGAGTCCCCTGGTTCATTAAGAATATGAGGAAAGCTTTCAGTGTGGAGTGGGAGGTCTAACTACATCTCCTTGATTTCCCAATTAATTTGTGCGACACTTCTGTGCAGAACGTTTTGGCTAAAAGACTGCCAAAAAATCGCGATTAACTTTTAAGTCACTTGGGAGCCGTGACTTGGCACTCAGTACCATTGCCATGTCGATTTCGCTGTGAGAGCAACTTTTAAAAAGAACCTAAAGGTTGGATGAATGTAGAAACCTGATGATGCAGATCAGATGCTCTAGATCAGACAAGTGGCTACATCATTAGACCTTACTGTGATACTTTCTAACGAACTTTCTGTCCCCTTATTGGCGGCTCTCCACAAGCTCCAGATGGCGAAGAAGCCAGAATCTCAGGAGTTCTCTACTGTCACCTGTCAACGTACCGTCCGTCAAGTCTGTTTGCTGCGTATCATCTACATCAGTACAACGTTTCACAAGTTCAGTAACTGCACCACGGCACCAAACCTCACAAGCCGGCGTATATCATGAAAAAGGCCAAGTGATTATTGTTCCTTTACAGCTTGATAAGCATCCAAGAAATTTGAACTCACCGAGAATGTACAATGTCGTTCACACGCTCCACATCTGGCCCCGCGTTAAACAGAACCACCGTTGGGTGATATTTACTAAGCACAGAATAATCGTTTTCGGGTGTACTCTTGCAACATCATAAATACATCCATTCAAAGGTTCTGTATTGAGTTAAGATCTAATAGACGACAGCTAGCTACAATAACTCGTAGATACCAAGTTAGACATCCCCATATCTCCAAGTTCACGTGCCTCTGTACTACCTGAGCTAACCTTGAACTGTGTATTTGTCTTGACCAAATCATCACGACAGACGAGCCTACTGTGTGCCATAGATAACCAGGTGAATCAGTGAGTTACTGCGCCTGGTTAGCAAAGATCACCTCGATGATACCCTCATCTGGGATGCTCATGATTGCCACTGCGAGGCCGTACAAAGCGCCGCCACACCGCCATCGTACAGGTTTAGTTGATGACTTGCATCGTTGCCATTGCAGTTGACATAAGGCATGGAACCTTAGATATCTGATTCAAATGAGTCAGCAATAAAAACTGAGATAAGCGCCTCTCCTAGATCTTACCAGATTCATGCGCCATGGGCAGATCTGTGGTCCATCATTCGATGCTGTTGGGTTTAATCGCTCAAACAACGATGTACCACCTGTCACTCAGATGCTAATGAAGACCTAGTGTTGTGTTAGGTGTTAGTGATAGCAATGGCGAAAACAGATAGTAAACATAGAATTAGTATTGAAAATCTTGATGCCTATGGATATATCAGCCAATTTAATGATAAGAAGATGTGTTAGATCAAAGCACGATGCGATGACAGTAACGGCATGGATCACAACAAGGAGTAGATCTGATGAATGATTATATCTATCCCACTGGGTCATCAACTGCAGTCATGTTTTGCCATGAAGACGTATGCCATCCGCTATTGTTGCTTAAATAATGATATCGCTACGACAAAATGACAGGATTTTGCAGCCGGCTAGCTGCAGGCTAATTGGAGCACTAGCAAAAACTTTAGTAACCAATGCGCTACAGACTGATCCTGACATGTACACCCCCTAAAGGTACAGACTGCTTGCAGAGTGAACGCCTGCACCGGTGGGCGATGCGTACCCTTGCACTGGCCTTTTTATCATTTCCAGCAGCCACAAAACTAGTCTGTTTAACTACAAGAACCACCGCGGTTTGTCATCCGCCTGGCATGACAACTGGCATATCATGGAACGTGTATGCGGTGCCAAAGGTCCATATACGCTTATGTAAGACGGCTAATAAGAGTCAAGGGCAAAATGAAATGACACATGATGTTTTATCGGACTACATTTTAGGCCTCAAGTAGGCGTATGCGTGCGATGTTATACCATGTAGGCGAGAGACACTTGATCGTTAGAGGGGACATAGAGTCAAGATTCCCATTCGTCTATCATTACCACAGTTTCTTGGCACATTCGTTAACCAAAGTGGTTTTCTTCATCCGGTGAATCCTTACGAAGTCTAGTCACGTAGTGGTGTTGGCGCTGGTCAATCTTACAAGTCAAGGGAGGGGAAAATTTAACGAGAACTGGAACCTATAATCACCCAAGAATGTTTCGCATTATTGTATGGTTGTCGGTCTGCCCAATGCACAGTGGGAATGCTATAAACCCTGTTAACCCGGTATTAGAAGGAGGCCCCACTGTCACACAACCGCAGGGGGAACTACGTCTTTGCTACAGTTTAGCACCATGTGATTTACTTGTAACTAAAGTTATTGTACAATCTTGACTTAGATTCATGTACTCTCAAAGTAAACTTCATATAACTACAAGGTAAAATCCATGTAACATATACACTAGAAGAATCTGTTATCTGATTGGCAGTATTTGAGGCCTGTCGGAATTCGAGGCCCCTTGGATACTGATCGATGCAAGGGCTTATTTTGTAACGACAGTTAAACGGACTCCTACATGCATGAAGACATCATCCGAACAGCTTCGATGAGACACTTTTTCGGAAGATTAGAAATCGCGTAGCGCGGCATGAGAGAATCTGTGTTGGTGGCACTGATGATGGCACCCGGCCAGTTGGTGTAATGTGCTGCTAAGATAGAGCCAATAGAGGTTGGAGGTCCAGACGTATCGCTGTTAGCCTGACGACTTCCAGATATGCTGGAACGCTTAGTTAGGTACATAGAAGTGTATGACATACTGTATATTCAAATTGGATGGCACTAAATTGGGGTCCAACAGAAGAGGGAACAGGCAATCGAGTGGAAAGTTATAGAGTTTGGTTGCGGATGGGAGGGGCGTAACGGACAGCAACAAATGATGGCCTGCCTCAGTGATAAGCGTTGCCAAACCGAAGATGATGATGATATTTCCCGTTGAGTTCATGCCTGGTCGCGGGGCCTGACACTTGAATAGCTTAGTATGTAAGGTGTAAGGAAGGCACGTGGTTTAGGACGTTCTCACCTTCGTCGTATACTCTATTTGTCGTAGGATTTCCAGCAAAGCTACAACAAGAATCTACGACACCCACTTCACACTGAATAGTGTACGATGGGCGTGACCAGGCCTTTAACTACAGCGCGGACATACGTCATAGGCTGCCGTACGATTTTGATGCTGTGGAATATGTTATCAGGCTATAATAGAATCAACCACCGACAATATTGAATCAGTCTCTTACGTAGCAAAACGGCTGAATTTTTCGGGGCACATGCACCACAATCCCAAGAATGCCCCCAGATCGCACGACGTATGTCATGTGATCGGGCCCTTGCCAAGATGGACGTGCCCGGTAGGTGTTAGGTCTTCTCACTCGCAGCTTCCAATCTTAAATTGTAGTAAATATTCCTCCTACACATGGAACCTCCACCTGTTTCTTCTTATTGCTATATCAGTCGTAAATAGGAACTTCACCCCTACGGTTTGTTATTAGCGTGGGCAGGGAAGGATCAAGACAACATGTGTCCTGCAATAAACTCACCGGTATGAACCGTAGAATTAGAACTGTAAATTTTGAATCGAAATGAAAAGCAGTGGGGACACCTGTTTTAGATAATGCCCAAATTCTTACGTTACAAGTTCCCACAACAAGTTTGAATAGTCGCATTAGTATTGTTTCACATTTGAGACAAATAATTACACATCATTCCCATCACAATTAAGTGCCAATCTCTGTCTGAGAAATTAATACCATCAAACAACACATGCAAACAGCGTGCTAAACTACACCCGACACCTCAGACGACCTTGGCCGCCTCTGTCCACCTTGGCAACATCTCGCGGGCAAACTCCCGCCAGATCGCCAAGTGGTACTCCAAACAACAGAAAACTTGTGGCCGTGGTTCGTCGGCAGGGACACCTGAGTGGGTGGATGGCAACCATCGCTCTCTACGGACCTCCCAAGATATGTTTGTCAAACGTGGCGGGCCTACGGCATGTTAGACGTGTCTGCTAAGTACAGGGTCTTGAGATCTGTGCTGTGTATTATCAAGCACCATGAGACGTTGTCTAAGGCAGCATTTAACGGGCTTTAGAAGCTAGCTATTGCATGACATGTCAGGTACCAAGTTTCTGTCACAGAAGGAAATGGGGTTAGTCAATAGCCTCCTTCACCGGCGTCTCTGGGAATCTTGGCAATTTTTTTTTTTTTTTGAAAGCTTGTACGGGCTAGGCGAAATTGGCTTCCCCGTACAAGCTTTCCGGTGTATATTCCTTTCCCGGCATAATATTCCCGGTTAAAAATCGCGAATCGACCTCCCCCCCCCAAAAAAAAAATTGCCAAGCTTCCCAGAGACGCCGGTGAAGGAGGCTAGTTAGTCAAGAGGCCTTCTTGAAAGCCGGAAACAAGAGAAATTGGTTTCCCCCTTTGCCTTAAATTTCCGTAATAACAATCAGTCGAAACTTCGCTAACAGTAGTCGAGCGTTCTAGCATATGACTTTTTCAGCACACACACACACCCAATCCTGATGATTCCTTCGATAAGTTTGGAACTCACCCGAAGAGGATATGACCCTGACCTGAGAATCAAAAGAGGATAACGGAGAGAACCCCCCTCTCGCCCTTGTGAGCCGACCCCGTGCCCCAGGCAACCAAAGCCAGAGTTCACCTATCTATTTGCGCGGTCTAGTCACAATTTGCCACCATCTGCACTGTAGTGCCGAGGAAAGCGGTTTACAGGAAGGGATGGTTGACCCGTGCGACCCAGTGAGTAAGGTTCAGGGAGAGAGCTTCCATAAAGAACTCTCCATGTCGTAAACGCTTTAACGCGAAATTCACCTCCAACTGGCCATAAAGATGAAGAGATAGTTGCCCCGCTGTGTGAAAATGTGCGCGCGAAGGTTAGCGCCTTTCGGCCTGCGCTCCCCCTGATGTTTTGTGGATCAGACAGGATCAAAATTAGCTAGTGTTGTGTAGCCTCCAACGATGTGGGTAAAACAGATGTAAATGTTGGGTTCTCCGGTCCGCTAACAGGGGCAGGCCTGTAACCTCCATCCCGCCCGACCCGTAAACTTCTGCCCGCTTGAGTACCAATAATCTGCACGGTTTACGGCCAGACCCCGTTAAGGTTAGGGGTGACTTGTGTGAGGTCCTGTCATGGTGAAGACGAGCCAATCGTGGCAACTCTATACGACAATAGCAGGCGTATCAAAATTCCGCGTACGACAAAACGTTGAAGGCCAGACCTTGTATCGTTGACTGACAAGAGACAGACATGTGCACCCCCTATGGTAGTCTATCACCGTCCGTAAAGGAACTCGGAGATGGAGATAGAGACTTAAAGGATTTCAAACGTCTCAAGGAGGATCATCGACAAGGTCTTATTCATTATGGACCGCAAACGGCGGCGAGCAGGAATGTTCTCTTTTGAAATTGAATATCAAAGTAGCTGCAGCACCAATGGCTGGGTAAATGGAGGTATGACATGTAGGGAAATGTATTATGTATCCACCTCCATGTGTTTTATTGCATAGCTGTAGAACGTAAAGGTTTAGGTACAACTTAAAATAGTAGTATGAGTCATTAGCTTTAAAGGACATATCCTGTAGGCTGATTAATCTCCAAGTAGATGTTTGGTTTCCTCTCGTATCTTTAAACCTTTCTGGTGCGTATTTTTCATCTATGAAGTGGTGCGTATTTTTTTCGTCAATGGACAGCTGAGTTCACTACGAAGTCTACCAAAATGCAATGCTTGAAATGCTACAAAATGAGCAAAGGGGCACACAGAAACAAGCCGGAGCCACATATACATGTATATTGTGGATTAGCAGCCTCTAAAGGATGCAGCGATACCACAGACAGAAGCGGGGGCCCTTAGAGAACGCAATCTGCCCCATCAGAGTGGCGGCTACACGCCCAATCTGAGGCCGCCGCCGGCACGAACTATCACATCTATGATCTACCCTTCCTTTCCCATCTCCAAAAGAAGTAGCAACGCCAAGTGCAGGAAGTGGGCCCTTTCAAGACCCGGCGGCACATCTGATCAGAATGCGGCGGTGCGGCTGAGATATTCTCTTCCAAAGTTCTAAACGACTTTCAAGTGCTCGTGTCTGTCATAGGAACGCACAATTACACACCCCAGTCCCGTCGTTCATTGATAAAGTAGGAACAAGAAAAAGAACTTGATCTCATTATAGTCTAGCTGTAGCGGAATCTAGTAGTGACCAGCTGCTAAACTTCCAATTATTACATGCCACGAGTCATCTAAAAGTGTCCTTAGAAAGACCACAGGAAAGGAAAACATCCTAAAGGCCGACAATGTGTGGTGCTGGCGCTTTGTCAAAGATATACCAGACGGAGAGCTTTGTGCGGGTCAACTCCTTTGGCATCGGCATTAAGAAAAATCAAAACAACTTGTGCGGATGTGTGGGTGGAGAGTTCTGAACGTCGGCTATGCGGCATCTAACATAGCCTTCAGGCTTTTTGACAACTTTCCTACCAGACCAGACGGGCAAATTTAAAGCAAAAAGGCCTTTGATGTCGACAAAATCCTTTTTCCGTGGAGTTGATATTACGCCTTGTTGCAAGCAAATAACAGCGAATGATAGGCAAGAGTAAGTGAAGCGCGGCTGAATTAGAAACACTTGTGGTACGAAGTGGACAGCAAGCAAGCTCACCTTACCTGGAAACGCAGGTATAGCTACATTCGTGTAGCCACTCTAATAGCGTGCTAGTATAGTCTAACGGTACTTCGATCAGAAGTTCACAGTTCAGTGTGAATGAACTACACAAGCCGGGCACGGTAGAGTGTATCGGTGATTGAAACGTCTTGGAAGTTTCCTTACCTTTGGAAGACACCCGACCCAGCTCAGCCGTAAAGAACGCGACCGAAGTTCGCCGTGCTTACACTGGGAACTGCAGCGCTGGTCTGGTGTGACGGAGGGTCTGTACCCGGCATGCAAATCACGCCAGTGACTCAGTGGTACCCTAGCACTGCTTCCCGGTCAGAACGAGACTGCGTCTCCCCTGTAATTAGCATAGAGCAGGATTAGAATAATAGTTGTTCTGTGGAACCTAGACAGTGGGCAAGTGGTCTCCCACTCGTCTGTTAAGGGGTCGTTTCACGACCTTAAGATATTATCCAAGTCGAATCAGTTTTCTTCGCGGGCAAGACCCCGGTATTGTAAATCTAGGTAAACGCCAAAAATCGCCTCGGGGTTTTACACCAACTGCAAGGTGGTTTCTGTCACCTCTTGTACTTTTGAAGGTTTGAAAAGCCTTCTTTCTTCAAATGAAAGTAATTTCTCTCGGGGGAAATTATCGACCTGACGAGATTGTCCCCGAGGGTGAGTGGAGGTTGTTACTTGTATGGCCAGCGGTGAGAGTCGGAAGGAAATCGGTAAGACAGCCCCTTCACCGAGGGAACATCTGTCTGGGTTCGTCATGCAGGACCCGGCCGAGCGGAGGACCGGTCCGGGTAGCCTTGCCGACTGGCCTATGTCTCAATGGTTTAAGTTTAATGCCTTACGTTTGGTCTAGATCTGTGTCAAGGTTATTCCCGTTTATCATATGATATGGGTGCCAGAAGGTTTCTTGAGTCCACTCAGAAGGCTTTAGGTTGATTTTCCTTGGAGCAGTGTTACCTTCAGGAATCACTGCTCTCCATCAGAGCCCTTTGCTGGCTCAGAAATAGTACAAACTTGGCGAGGCAACATGATTTGTTTGCCAAAACAGTTATATCTGATCAGGAAGGTCCATTTCTTGGTGCCCAACTGGACTTTCTCCAGATGTTAACTCTTCTCGCAAACCATTCACTCTATTTGGCCAACTATGCTAAACCGCCATGGGAGTCTGGTAGAGACTACGTCACTACGGCATATACTAAATCTCGACACCAATGTACAAGGACGTGTCAGACGACAGTAATTGGTACCTTTCCTGTACCTGAGTAAGATTAGGTGAGACGTGTTCCTGTGACCTCACCTGGTACTATTCCATGTGCCCTTGACCTCGGTTCCTGCTGTCATGTCGTGTCAGAAGTGTCTGGCTGGAATCTCCAAGCAGATGTATGGTTGTTTGTACAGTTTTATAGCGATGATTGGGACGATTTTGGTCCCTATGTTATTCTGTGTTGGCCTCTCGAATCGAAAGAAAGCGCGCAACACTACAAAGACATGCCAAATGGCAATTAGTCAAGCAAAAGGCATACAACACGCTGCGAATATACGCACGACACAAGCCAGAGCCATAAGTCTGCTTGAAGAATACTTTAGCTGCCAGCTGTCATTCCGTGCTGTACTCAATATTGCTGATACTGTACTGACTACCAGTTAGAAACTTAAGGCTTTCGATCTTAAAGCTGTTTCTCCCGATTCTATAAAAGGGATACTTCCCGCGTGTTTTGCGTCTGAAACGTGACCCTGTGCTCAGGGAACCGCCCCCTCATCCTTGAGGAATCCTGCTTTCATCAATGTTTAATATCAACGAAGGTCCTTACCTTGGCAAGAAAGCCATGAATGTGTTTTGTTACAACAAATGTCTATGCGAAAATTGTTTAAAAGTTTGGAAGCTGACGTTCCCGTCATAACGCCAGGGACAGAAACAGTAAGCACACTGTGCAGTAAGACAGAGTCTGTAATAAGCTTCTTCCAAGGATTGGTTCAGAACATAGAGTAAGTTAGTTGGACACATCACACGTTAACTGTAGAGGCAAGGCTACATGTGAAACACGACGCGCTTGCGAATACGGAGTTGCCAATAGCGACACATCAGGCTATTGAAAGGCGTTTCTGTGATTGACCATGGCCATTAATCTCCAAGCAGAGGTTAGGCTCCGGCTGTTTTTTTTAACGTTTTTTAGTCGTTTTTATCGGTCTTTCTATTTTGTATTTTATCTTGCTGTGTCAAAACTAAAGTTGCCATGCATCACACTACAGGGATAACAACAATGGAGGCTCTACACGTATTCCTTAATTTGAGGACATCATGCGACCACAACCGTGTAACAGACAGGAGAACCATGGGCACTGCTACCGAAGCACTCCATCTACTAAAGAAAGGACTGTCAATGTCAGAGGGCAATGTACCATGATGATGTAAGGTTGAAGACAAACATGTAAGACATTCAGGCACTAAAGAAACTTGGGGCGACCTTCCTTGTCACGAACGCGCCTGGAATGCATTGTCAAATAGTTGGCCACCCCCGCGGAACCGTTGGTTTAGCATTCCGACCATGTTTCATCTTCAACATTCTCCCTCTTCTGTTCTTGGCTTCCAGTCATGTTTCTGCCACTGAGTTGGCTGTTGTTTGTGGGTTTAACGCCAGTCCACATTAACCCGTTATTATAAAGCACGTGTCACATCGTCGCACCACATGTACAGGTCGACGACACGAAAATTGAGGACGGCTTGGGATCAGTCTTAAATGTGTTATACAAAATTCATACAAAATTGCTTTGCGATAAGAAAATATACTAAGACCAAAACGATTAGCACCACCTGATTTTAAGTAGAATTTAAGATTTAGTTTTCATTCATATTTCATAATTTATTGCTGACCGTACGATAGTCGCTGTATGTCTATAAAGCTCCCTTTTCTTCTTTTTTTTTTTTAAATTGCAAAATTCAACTAGTTTTTGGTTATGGAATATGATGTCGTAGATGTATACTTGTCGACGGCCGGTTCTTTCATATCATTTTTAAAGGCGCGGTGACACACAGAGACATACGTACGTCACGGTGTCACTGCGCCTAATGAGTATAGATGTGAAATTTTATATAATATCCACTGTGTAGCAAACAACAGAAAAGATACCAAAATCAAAATCAATCAACATATACAAAGAACTACCGGTCCGAACTACCAATGACAAGCAAATAAGACAAGTTTACATCGCAATACTGCTTATTTAGTCCAGTCAAGTAATGGTGCATTCAGTCCCCCAGATGATTCAGGCTGTAGATGAAGCCTAGCGGCACGTTAAGAAAACGACGACACATCATCAATGACGTTGACAAAATACAATGCCAAAATCAAAGACGAACTTTTCACCTTAATCTTCAAACCACCCACGATGTACGGAGGAGCAAATGAGGACGTGTTAGGAGCCGACGTAGGTGGTGCGCGGCTAACTTGTCATTGTCGGTGAATCTTACGAGCAGTGTCAACTATAGCAGCACAGATGTCGTTAACAAGGGTAAAGTGTGTCATTGTGTGTGTGGTTAGGGCAGGCAGGTGGACAGACCTGCCCTGGGGCATGTTTGTCTGTGAGTGAATCACCAGGGAGGATGGTAGGATTAATGAAGGATATGTTTCATCGAGTAGGTTTTTCTTTAGTTTGTTTTATAAGGAGAATCAGGGATTTTATAGGAACAATGTGTTAGTGCTGTGTGATTTATGACAAATGTAAGATAGCTCACTCAAACGAGGCTACTTTTCCGAAGGACGCATCTCTAATTGTATATGGTTACTGGATATACGTATACTAGTACAAGATAAAGTGATATGGTCAATGAAACCTTTTTTGTCACAACAAAAAAAGCATTGTGACTTTCGTACGGTCAACTACAAACTACAAAATAGAAAAACTAAATAGACAGCCATGGACGAGGACGCTTCAGGGCGCTAAGTTCAAGTTACGCAGCTTTTAACAATCACTATTCCTGACTTGTTTATTGTTGTAAAACATGTTGACAATTGCTTAGATACACTAACATGGAATATATGCTGTCTTGAGCAACTTGAAAAATAGTTACTTCAAAAGACAGACTTGAGCCCTCAAACGCCCACAAACACAAACCGTCGTTCAAACGTGGACTTCTGTTTAATGACTTTGCGAGCCCATAACACAGAGGGTCAAGGTCTGCCGTTTCAAACCTTTAAGAAAATAAGTCTTGTACATAGACTATTTACAAAGTAAGGCGAAGGTCAAGTACAGATGGCATTCACGACCACTTGTCATCACTCTAGTGTTTGACGTGAGACTGGGGCCGGTTTGTTGACATGTAAATCCTGTCAACACGTCTGTCGTGTCGCGATCAGACCCTCACACACCTCAGCGTCTTCAATCTCCTTAAGACGAGCTCGCCAAGACCTTACTCATGTCTTAGAGGAACCCCAGGGCGAGCTACACGCCAAGAACAACACACGACGGATCTGCCCTTGGCCCTTCGCAACACACTGTGTATTTGGAGTACGCCTGTTAGGACTATATCACAGGAGGACGCTGAAAGCTTGCGTTTCATCCGAACCTGATTTCGTTCCACGCACAGTTTCGGCTCGAGCGGCAGTGTTATAAACTGTCAAGGGTTACAACTATGCTAAGGGTGTTTGTTTTGAGTCTCGTTGGACGGGGCTTGGGTTTGTAGTAGTCTACATCTCGCAGTTGCATTCTCTCTGTCTCTCGTTCTCTCTCTCTCTCTCTCTCTCTCTCTCTCTCTCTCTCTCTCCTTCCCTCCCTCCCTCTCTCAGCCATTCTGTCAAAGCTTTCTCGCTTACGTATAACATACGTTTTCCGACTGTCAGCCAATTGGCCATGATGCTGATGTTGGGCAGTTTATAGTTACCTAGATGGCCTTGCTTCTGTAAAGAAGATGTAAAACAAATGTGATATTATTCTCAATGTTTTAATACAAACATGCCCTTTATTTCAGCATCAACTCAGTTTGTAGCACTTTGTAATGGGAGATACCGAGTAAATGTTGACTTTTATGACTGGTGAAAGAATTGAACCAAATTGATTTTTAACGCGCAAGGGTGGGATAAAGGGCGGTGAGACCACTACTTGTCACTTAATACACGTAAAAGAAAACAACAAATCTGTCAAATGACACTTCTTGCCACTTTCACGCTGTGTTTGAACTTTGTCGTAGTTTATATGTTGCCACACATGTCCACTCAAGGTCACCATGTTGACCTCATGACACGCTCTTCTTTTCCAGATGTTACAAGTTCACGAGGAGATCAACTCCCTACAGAAAACTCTGGTCAAGTTAAAAGAACAGCATCTAAGGAACGTCGGAAGGTGAGAAATGTGTATTCAAATGTCAATCTTTTGCCACTAAACTCCGTAATGACCAAGTGGCGTTGTAGCTTTTCATATCCTTGTAGCTTTTA
>NC_049986.1:14211932-14213525 GCF_000003815.2 Branchiostoma floridae | reverse complement strand
TCTGCATAAACTGTTTCGTTAGATGCAGGTGGGTTATGTTCTTAAATAAAACAATTACCCTCGTCTACAAATGTTTATTTTGACACCGTCCCTCGTGATTTTAATGAGATTTTGATTGTTTATCGGATTATTGTTTCTGTTATCTATGAAAACTCTTGCAGTGACCATCTTTAACCCCTCTTTCCTCAAGCTGACCTCTTGAGAGTGATTCGCGTACACAGTAGCAGTATTGACTCCTCCAATAGAAATGGTCCCCTCGCAATTCAGTCTGCAGGATTCAGCCGGTCATTTCAGCTGACGAACGACCCATGATGATCTCTGTGTTTATCCAATAAGCAGGGCCCTCGTGTCTACGTGCTCCTTCCCCTGTACAGTACGACGTGTGTACAGCATCAGACGTGCGTTCACCACCCCGGTATAACGGGACCGAATAACTCACGGCCATGTGCGGAGTGGTGAGTGATAACCCGGCGACACTGCGCGGGCTGATGACAGTATGATAGATCGGCTCGGTGACAGCCACGTTCCTGTCTTGTCTTTAAAACACTTTCTCTGCAGAACCGTGCAGAAAGGTAGAAATGGCTCGAATGTGGAAGCTTCCATTCTTCCAAGATTCAAAGCAGTGCTCAAATCGGTTAGACACCCCCTCCTCTGCTACGAAACTTTAAGCTACATTACTACAACAACATTTACAGCTGCTCCCTTGCTTCCTGCGACCATAAGGGCTACGCCAACACTGGCACCACACAAAATTTGTAGCTTCTATATCTTTATAGCCTGAAATAAAAGATAACATTGCACATGACCTTTAGATAATGATGTTAAATGTAGGATGATGGTGGCAAATGCCGTCACGATCCGCAGATACTGTGTTTACATTGAAATTCAGGGATTCTATTGGTGATGCGATCCCAACTACAACACAGCTACAGGTGGTATATGTCTTATGGCTGTTTTTCCAAGTTAAGGCTGTTGAAAGGCTTAACATTTGCATATAACAGACTTTTTAATTTTTGTTTAGAACGATAAGACAGCAGGTGGTCTTTTCTCTACTTGAAAGAGTGCAATAGCTAAACAATGTACCATGAGTTATAAAATTAAACATTGTAAATCATCTGGTGTTGATGATCCAGTAATTAGACATTGGACTCCTCTGTTATGATAACCTATTTCTGTCCAGTTTGGGTGTCATTGGAGGACTTTAGTTGACACAAAATCCTTGAAGTTCAATTATCTATAGTACACTAGGATAATCTGGACGGAACACGCCGTACCGCGGTTACTCCCGGTCAAAGACCTTTCACATGCACCTGCGGCATCCATCTTCAAACTAGTGACGTCAGAAATGTCCATAAGAACGACCCTGTCAAACCAGACCCGTCTGCGGCGTGGGTGAACGGACAATACCCCGTAAAATAGGCCCAGACATGTTCGTCTCTTCCTCTTCCGCAAGGCAAAACTTTCTGTAGAGTCTCGTAATTCCAGCTCCTTTCATGAGAAAGCCCCAGTTTGCCCTGCTTGACGTCGTGGGTGTATGTTTGATAGGATATTACCTGGGTGAGCGCGCTGGAGGAATGGTAGGGTGGACGGGAC
>NC_049986.1:14202898-14206053 GCF_000003815.2 Branchiostoma floridae | reverse complement strand
ATAACGAGTCTGATGTGTCTAACTTTAAAGTTCAATTTTGTAACAATTGTGTTCACTGGCCTACATTGCTTTGTCTTTGATAATGCTTTTCTTTAGATATGCAAATTAAAAGAAGAGTGAACGAAGCAATCAGAATGGATGGATGAAAAAATTGCAATAAATGTTATAGACGATGATTGCCGAGTATCGATGGGATTGCTTCTTGTCAACCCTGTGTTTTTGTTTGCTTAGATCCTCTTGGAGTGCAAAGATATCCTGCTACCTATATGATTCATTTTCCAATCTTTAATTATTCACATCACAACTGAGTCAAGATAACATATGGACAAACTAAAATCGATTATGACAAAGCATGCATGTACTTGTGTGTGTAGTCATAATGTTCTGAAATGTATGAGTAATTGAATGCATGCTGCCTGACATGCTGTATATGTCCAGAGGGGGTTTGACCTCCAAGTACCCCGGCAATTAAGATAAGACGGTAAGAAGTGAAGGTAATACGGCGGATCACATATCATACCACTCTGCAAAAACATCCTGTCGAAAACCAACCGGTTTAACATTACAGACGGGAGTGTCTGGAACTTTAAGGCCTTGGTCGCCGTTTTAGGGCAATCCCCAATTTTCACGGACCGCCTAGTGGGCAAACTGGGCAATCAGGGCTCAGGTGGGATAAAACACGAGACTAATAAGTGATGAACGTGGAAAGACTGAAGACTTGAGACTCTAGACTGAAGTAGGCGGAAAGCAGGGATCGGAGAGGGAGGGAGGCCCTACTTCAAGTTATCAAGCTGTGGATTGTAATGAAGTAAAAATTGCTCAATGGCATCGATAATTATAGTACAGGTACCATAAATAACTACAGTAGAGGTACTGAATGTTTGTTTGTTCGTTGTCTCCATAAGGCGATGTATTGACCTCAAATTTCCATGCAAAATCGCGCCATATACATGCACGTGATGGCGCGTGAGAGTGTCGTCAGTACGCGGTCTGAAGGTTTGGGCAGAAAGTTGAATTTCACTTTTGTTATTTTTGGCAGTATGTACTTGCATGTCTGTCAATACTTTATCAAATTAATGGTTCGATGTCACGGAGAAGGAAACGCTTTCGTGACAGTCGGTCGTACATGTTGTGTGTATGTATTATTAGCTGCATGTAAGCTAAAATGTTGCCAGACCCGTCAGGATGTTGTCAAGAAACCCCAGCCGCCCCTGGGTCTGCCCTGTGTGTGTACAAAATATAACACTACATCACACACGTACAACACACGGCTGTGCCTCGGCTCGACTGGGAGTTCTTCTGTTCTGGTATGAGCAGACTTGTTGACACACACTGACATTTCTGTAGCTAGTTTCGTTACCAAGTTCAGTTCAGTTCATCCATTCGTTACCAAATCACTTATTAATTGCACGGCAATGAGAATACTCTATTCTCCAAGCAGAGGTTGGGTCGCGGAGATAGTAGTGGTCAGGATTTGTACCGACTCTCTTCCCTCACTGAGGGGACCACTACTATCCTGACCATTTCTATCTGCACGACCCAACCTCTGCTTGGAGAATAGGAATTGTCCCTAGTATTGCCATGATGTTGGATGTTGATGCACGGGGGATGGGATGACAGGAAACCTTACTTCGAGAGCACCTCCCATAAAAAGACAATCCATGAGTCCCATAAGATGTTATTCAGTACATCTTTATTGCACAACAACAATTGATAGGGGCACACATGATAGTATCCATCTCTCCAAGTGTATGTGACCACTGCAGATACTGGAAATCCTACAACGTCACGTCAAAGGTATTCACCGTTACCTTGATTCTCAATGCCAAGGTCGTGAAGCTCTCTAACTCCATGCAAATGCTGGGAGGTAAGATCGCTACGTTCTGCGGCTGCCGCGTTGTCCCGACACTCAACTCCTGGTAGACTCAGTCTGTTATTGAATTCCTGGTTACAATAAGTTGGTAACTGGGACACCTCGGTGCAATCTTCGGGAAGGGCATCCCAGTTGGGGCTGCACCCATCTTTCGGAAGGGAAGGGTTAGTACCCCTCTCCTATACCCTGCTACTGAAGCAACGAGGAAACTTGCTGCCCTTTGTGCCACTAGGCAATGCAATGGTCTGAAGGGACAAGCGTTACAGGAAACGCTACGATCTTTCCTCCCTGTATGATGGAGATTGGCCGTGACTCTTACGGTTCCTCTGGCACTTCTCCTGGATGCAGGGTGCTCGCACCCCGCTGGGTAAAAACCGGGTCAAGACGTTGACGAGCGTGTTGTTGTGTCTAGCGTGGTCACATTAACTCTGTCCCACTTGTGAAGTCTTCCACAGACTAGGTTTCACCAGTGTAATTAGCTCTAAGTGCCAGGGATTTTGTTTCTAAGGTGTCCGTGATAGGAGGTTAGACATTTAGCCTGGCTTATTGCTCGGGAACTGTTAGTCAGTGACTCAGTGGTGAAAATCGTACACCAGAGACGGCCGCGGGTGGTCTGGAGATGCTGAGACTTTAGAACTCTAAAAGCCCAGTACTGATCTAAAAGCAGATCCTACGGTGGCATAATATAGTATCAAAAGCTGACAAAGGAGTTTAGCCGGCCTATGAGTGTTCATTGACCACCTTTGGATCTGCTTGGAGATTGCGCACTACCTTGATGGAGTAAAAGGATCAGCAATGATCATTACTCAAAGCCATAGCTTCCATTCTCCATCATCAGCTTTTGTCGGTCGACCTCCTAAAATCACTAAGTAAAGCACTCCAAATGGAAATTCTGCTAAAACGCTTTGGTTGGTGGTCAGGAATTCGTGATGAAAGAAAACGTGTAACAAGATTGTGGTGCGGGGAAATTAGTTAATGCAATTTAAGAGGACAGGGATTGAAGAAAGATCCTCGTTACCTGTCCTCAACTGCACTGTCTTGAGAGATGGATATATTCGATGTTAACGGACGGTCCACTGCTCCGTGTCCTTGTATCAGCGTGGTCAGGGATGAATTATCCGGCCCTTTGCCCATGAGTACTGACCAAAGGAGGTTAAGGGCGCCGTTGCTGAAGTCGACTTTGTTCAAGCGAGATAAGGATCGTCTAATCCCTCTTTGTCTTTTTAACTCAATAGCAAACCTCTTAGTACCCTTTGAATGAACACCTTCCCAATTTTCGGAC
>NC_049986.1:14198211-14202798 GCF_000003815.2 Branchiostoma floridae | reverse complement strand
CATTCTCCACGCCCGTGACATGCCAAGAAGTCGTTTCCACTGCATTCTTCACAACAATTAACTCAACCCTGCCTTTTCTGTTCTGTCACAGGGACACCACAGCCGCAGCCCAGTTTCAGGCCAAAATCTCCGCCACGGAACACCAGTTAGAGAGGCTGAGGGCGAGAGAGAAGGAGCTACAACAAGAACAAGGTGCAAGGAAATCTCACAAGAAACTGTCGGTCTTCTGAGACAACTTGTGAGAACACTGTGTGAGAACCAACCGGACATCGCGTCCTGAACATTCGCAATGCCAGAGGGTCAAATTCTTGTCGGAAATGTATGGCCAACACAGACACGCCTCGGAACAAAGAGAGAAAACATCAGAGGAATACAAACAAGTGTCCATCAACAAAAGAACTTGTTGTTGACACAGAAGAGCTGCGGAGAACACAGCTTCTCTCGCGGAATGTTCTCCGACTTGACGGCACCGTGCCCTCGGAACTCACGGAAATGACACGTGTTTTTATGCCGGGCGATTTTCGACGGTAGTTTCTCCTCTGAAGGGCTGATGACAACCTCTACAGACAGTTGACAGCAGTAGAGAGCTCTCAGTCTGAACGGTTCAATCCACTTTCGTCACACTGAAAGCCACTTCAAGTTCCTCCTGATACCCTAGATCTTCTCTCGGACTTGTTCCAAAGTTGAAATCTGTCGCCCACATTATTTTTTACAAGTGTCACAGATCATGTGCCCTTTCATTGACAACTTAACCTATACAATTATAATACCGACTTTATGACAAAAATCAGAAACATTTGTCTCTATGTATACTACTGTCTCGGTGAATCTTTTTTTTTTTCACTTGTTTGTGGTGATAGACACTTCAAGGTCTTATTTCTAGAGCTTATCTGCGAGGACCGAAATGGTCCAGAAAGATCCTATCGCACCTGGCCGTGCGTCCTCAGGTAGACGATCAGTCTCCTTAACTTCCCGCCACGGACTCCAGTCAGCAAGCCGCAGAGTCTATCCCTATACTGTGTAGAATGTCCGCAGACAACCGCAGAGGTTGTGCAGGTTGACACGGATGCCCCCAGACAGATAATTTGAGTCACCTTATAATGGACAATGCAGATGACGGGAACCCGTTTCCGCGGATTTCCTTCTAAAGTAGTGTCATGCCCGGTTATAATCCTGGTCATAGACGTAAGCATTTTGTTTGTTAGTAATATCTGAGTCAAGTACTTTAAAAATGGGGATATGAGGATACGCAATGATGACGAAAAAAGAGCCATCGATGTGGAAGCAATAAATGCAACTTATGCGCGTTTTAAAAACTTTAAAGTAGACATTGGTAGGGAATATCGCAGCGTTCTCTGGGGGCCCTTTTTTCCGACAGGCGATCTTTGCAACTACAGTATTAGAGAAACGGGAACATTTTCGATGCCCATATCAACCTCAAAACCAGGCTCCCGCGGCGCTGGAAAAAATAGTAGAAATTGGCCAAATAGACAGTAAACACACAAGAGGAGTTTGTTGGCCGAGGTGTGCGTCCTTATGTCGCAAACTGTTCTCCTCGGCCAACCAACTCCTCTGGTCTGTTTTCTGTCTATTTGGCCAATTTCCAGTGACCTGGGAAGCCTGGTAGAGGCTAGGTTTCAATGACAGAGGAATTTTCAGTCACGTCCGTGCGGTTTGTCCCGACCGCAGAACCTGAGTCATCCCAGCCCCGCTGGCCTGCCGAACACAGCCAGGGACATCCCGGGGAGGTAAATAATTGCCGGGATACGCAGACAGACAAATTGCAAGTTTCCTACCTGACTAGACCGTTTGGACGGTGACGAGAGTCGGTATCACCCGGCACGGAGCGTACAAGACCACTTCCCAGGCAGGTCTGGAGGGAAGCCAGGACATGTACTCCTGCATCTGCTGGGGTCGCACCAGAAGGCTTGTCTGAGTCTGGGACTAAGGACAACGCCTCCACACACATGCGCACTACTCCAATGGCCATCAAATCCCAACCCAAAGGCGCAAAGTACATTGTATATCTCACACACCATCTACTTATTAAGGTAGATCTAAATAAAAATTGAGCTTAAACGGAACGGCAAAGAACGTAAAAAAAAACTTTATCGGCGTCATATGCCCCATTGTCATGCTGCCGCACGTCACAAGCGTCAATGTACGGAGTTCCCAGAGACGAAAGTTCTCTGAAGCTACACACTACAGTGTAGAGTGTTTCCGCTATTTCCGTCTGTTTTGTGCGAATATGCGGTGAGGCATTCCCCAAAATAGAAAACCATTTAAAAGCCGTCTAGTTTAAGCTATGCAGACTCTACCTACTCGACCAAAATTCACTGTGCGTACATTATATATACAGATAGCCTGTGTGGGGCCCCATATTCGCAGAATGACACTCAAGCTCATAAAGAGGGGCATGTGACGCTGCTAAAACGGTACTGTAACGCCACCCAACATCTGCTTGCAGACTCGTTGGTTGGAAAGTATAATGACCTCTCATTACCGCAAATTCTATATCTGTCAGGCTGATACTCTTTCATCATGAGTAACGTTAACATCGGTATGGCGGCCAGAGCAACATTGAACGTCGCCATGCCGTAACGTTGCTAATGAGTCCTTATCACCTCCATCTCCATGTGTTACTCATGTAGGCTAGCTAGCTGCAACTGTTTTCTATTCAACACGCTGACGACAGGCAGCCAGGGGAACGGTGGAACTCGCGCTGCCCACTTTGTTGGCTCCCTGTACTCTCAGATTAAAACTCTCGAACACACAGCTGGCCACATTCTCGTGTGAGAACACGTTCTCACCCAGTGGTTGTGATTTAGAGTTGAGGCCCCAAAGCCAACATACACGTAGTGTTTTTGTACCCTTCACGATTTTGCAGATACTTGTAAATTTAGATAGATATTTACTTGAAAGTCAGGGAGATATGTCTACAGAGTACAGACACAACGACTGATGACTTTGGCAATGCGTACATCGTATAGGTAATGTGTGTGTCACTTTTGTTGAAGCTGTAGTATTAACGATGATTGCATCTAAAAGCGAAAGAAACAACTAGGTAGTGATAAAATAGTGGCCCTGAACTTGTTATTCCAATTATTCTGATGGCAATCATCGTTCGGCTACAAGGTAGTCCAAGCAAGTACTCGTGTGTCTCTTTAAAGACCAAGTTCACTTTATGCTTTTTGGATATCCCATGATCCCTTACAGTCTGCCTCCTACCACACATTGGATGAAACTGCTCTATCCACCAACCAAGCATGATTTTGCGGAAAGTATCCATTCATTTATTTATCTAAGGATTGAATTCAGCGATACAGTTCAGAAACGGTAAAAGTTGATGGAGGATTCTGATCCCAAAGTGGGTCACGTCCGTTTACTAAACGACAAAAAAATAAACTTCAGAAGTCCAATAGTCAGTATTGTGACAAGTTGATGAATGGGTATGAGGTGAGGGGTGCAGTGACCAGTGGCACTACCGAAGAGCACAGAGCTCAAGAGTGATATATCAGGCTTCCGGGGATCCCCTCCTCTGTATGGCACCGGGCAAAACTGGGAAGCCAAACTCTTTAGCAGGTGTCAGCGGTGGCGGGACCCACAGTGCTGTCGTTAGAGACTCACAGAGCGATAAGCGGTCTTCCGGATCGGCCCGACGTCTTAAAGTCATGTTGTATAACATCTACATGAAGACAAGGAGGTCTTCTGACAGTAATACGTCTTGTTGACACGATCGTGAGATCAGAACAGAAATCAACGAATGCAACCTCCTTGGCTGAACTTTTCTTTCAGTCGTTTGCCAACGTGTTGCAAGAACGTTTGACGAAATGTTTGGCATTGCCACTGACAGAGATGGTGACGCTAGGGAGGAAGGTGACAGGAAATGTGTGTAGGGATTTCGGTTGTCGTCACGACAAGAGATGAGAAGGCCTTTCTTTAGTCTTTCTTTACCGCGTGTTGTCACATTTAATCTCAAAGCAGATGTAATGGTTATTTACCATGAGTTTGCCTGTCTCTGCCAAGAGGAAAAACGCGCACGACTAGAAAGACATACAGAACGGCTAAACAAGACTCACAAAATATGTAGTCGTCATACATCTACTTGTAGATTAGTCACCGTACTTGCATGGGAAGCCGGGTTTAGACATCAATGCCTAAGGGCACTGGTTTCCGCTCGTTTTTAGTTATAAACGGCGCTTTGTTATTGAAAACGACGTTAGTGAAAAACGCGGTGAAAAATTACCCCCACAGGCCCAGACTAGACGCGTGGGACACTGTGCACAAATGGATCAGTAACTGTTTGGTTTCTACTGGGTTAGCCCCGTAAATTTGAAGGCCGCCTCAGGTTCACTGAATCATCAGACATTTAGGCTCACTGCCAAACACCACGAACAGTACAAACAGATCGACTGTGGTTTACCACTTGGCAGACTTGCTAAAGTTACTGATTAAACTCTGCGGAGATGTTCTCATAAACAAGGAACATGGCTTCTCGGCATTGCAGTAACGTTGTCGCTTGGGCGGTATAGGGTACATAGGGCCAGAGATAGTCATTTGTTCACCGTCCGAGATACAATCTCTCGT
>NC_049986.1:14196123-14197431 GCF_000003815.2 Branchiostoma floridae | reverse complement strand
GGGGGCATTGTTTTGGATGTGCCTGTCTGTCTATGTGTTTGTGTTTCCGTAAATTTGTATAACTTGGCATGTACGGTCTTGTTTCCCTGGCTTGTTCACGACGGTCGCACCCTTGACCCGTGTTTAGGCAACAAACTTCGAAGTGGTCGTCAGATAACATCGCTTTCAAGGATGTAATCGGTGCGGCAAGAAATATCTTAACTATGTTATCGAAAAATAGTGAATCAAACCTAGAAGATCGGCTTTACGTGAGATGTCCTTCCACTGTGTTTCGGTTTTTCTTTTCAACTTGTCGCACACATTACAGCTTCATTTGTTTCTCACCCCTGCCGATAAGGCGACCCAGGGAAAATTATTGCAATGACCTGTCCCCGTCTAACATCCTTATGTACTAGTGTCTAACATGTACGTACCCAGGTGTTTCACAGCGTACATTTGTTCCCATATAAAAACTACGTTTTATCCACACGCAGTTCCCTCTGTCCGTCAGTTAGCTATCGTTTCCTGTATATGATTGTACCCTTTCTGGTTTCTTCCTAGTTTTAAGCTCCTATTAAGTTAAGTTGGAAATAGAGACAAACAAACCAAATCATCTGCCCCTGTGCACCTCGGCGCCAAACCTTACATGTTCAAGTTCACGCGCCATTAGGGCACAATGGCCCGGCGTCTCGGTCTTTCTTCCCTCCTCTCTCAACACAACGGTCTCAGACACGGCGTTTTTCCCTGTCTAGTTTTCTCCACAGATTACCTAACATCACACAATTAGTCAGCACATGCGGCGGCTTAAGATCTCTATTGTGTGAACCTGCGCGGCAAATTTATCCTCTTTCTACATAAACACCACTTGTCGTCGTTATGCCGTACATGATAAGATCTACGTTCTTAAGAACAGTTTATGCTTTGTACTAGGCATAAAGAGGATTTGTGGTGTTCTCAAAGATTGTCAGTAGGAGCGCACTTAAGACCTGAAAAGGTGGCGGATCGGAAAGGAGAACCAACAACCAAAAAGGATTTGTGTGCTTGAACATTGGGAGGGGAGGCCACACAGGTCGTGTAAGATAGTTTGGGTTGGCGCTAGTGAGCATGTAGGTATGTGTGTTACCTGGCGATACTTTTTGGCACGAAACACCGCTATGGTTTGCAGTGCGGTAGTATACACTACACATGCAATGCCATTCAAGCAGATATTGAGAGAGAACATTGTGACGTTCCGTACCTGTCGAAAGAATGGAACAGCAAGAGATCGTCATGTTCCCATATCTTCTTGAGGGTTAGCCTTCTCATTGCCTTCGTAAATAAAACGGAGGA
>NC_049986.1:14170422-14196023 GCF_000003815.2 Branchiostoma floridae | reverse complement strand
CAATTACGCAAGCAGAAGGTCCTACCTTCCACGGCACGCAAGAGGTGGAGACATCCCGGAGGAGAGAGAATCGTGCATACCACTTGTTTCTGTGTTTAGTAGTTGATTCTCCTCCACTCATTATTAGACCATGATCAAGGAGACTGGGGCTGAATAAGGCGACAAGTTGGCTACATCGTGCCTGCTTCCTATCAACCCTCCACCATTACCTAGATCATGTGTGCTCACGTTAACGAGTTGTGGACACTTCTTCTCTTTCGAAAGTCACATTTTAGCACAAAAAAATCGTCTGCTCTGTGACTGAAATTCGACATTGTATACCCGCTTTAATAGCAATGGGCCACTGAATGCCAACCGTATAGAAGAGTAAAGAAGAAATCTTTGTCAATCTAACAGTGTTAACTATAAACTGTTCAAATTATCAACCGTATTCCAGATAGAAAATAAACAATAGATGAAGATTTTGCAAGGTCAGCCATCTGTACCTTACTTAGCAGTATGTACTGTAACATGTGCACGCTATCAGAGACAGGCGAAGTGTAGACCAACATCAAAGTTCTGTATAAGCCCCGGTGTTTTCACTAAGGTCAGGTTTAACCTCCCTAAGGACTTGTCCCGCCTTGGGTGAACCCAAGTTTGTGTTGTTTGCAGTAGTTTTTATCGGCTCTTTCGACCTTGGCGGGTGAATTTTAACACGTGTTTTATTGATGGAGACCCTGACTGTAGCGCCGCACAGACACTGCAAAACACCTGCAGGTGGGATGAAAGAACCTGTAACTGTAACCATGCACCAGTCGCGGGAAATCCCACAGAAGGGTGGACAAGGGTGCACTGATGATGGTGGTGTCCTCACATGTCCGACATACTATTGATTAGCCCTTTTGAATAGCCTTCGTCTAGTTGGGTAGACCTATTTGTATGTTTATATACAATGTAACAAATGAAATGAAATCTGTGAAGAATAGAGCAGTAATTTATCCTTAGATTAAGTCACACCATGTCCAGTTAGGCAAATTAAAGTAAGGGTTGAATGCCGGTCGAAAAAAAAAAATGATGAAAGGAAAAGGTCTCGATTATTCCCACCAACCTCTGCTTGGAGAGTAGATCTATAGCTTAGAAATATATTTCAAATGAAAAACTTGTTTGCTTGCAAACATTTTAACTTCATTTCATAATATGCAAACCAAGTATGTTGTTTGCACGATGTGATTTCAGTATTGTAGCCATACAGGCTTTGCATGACGGGACATTGGCTACTTCTGTCCTTGTCTATTTTCTGTCTCTGTAACGAATCACTGAACGAACACTGCAACAATGAAACACCTGACTTTCATCCAACACATTGGAGATTGTTAAACTCTCAGTGACAGGACCGTGCGTAGAGCGAGCACCGCCGATATAAACATCGACACACTCTGAGCCGTAAAATCTGCAAAACTGCTTGCCAAGGTAAGCACGAGCGTGTCACAAATGTTTAAACCACAGTCCAACTGCCTGGAGCTGTACAAAGACTGACAACACCTTTGTTGTAGAACTGCATAAACACGGTAAAACATGACTTACATATGTAGCCATAATTCTTTCAAACGGCCAAGAAACACATTTCCTATTAATGAGAATGAGTAAGGCCACTGGTTGGACACAGATGTGTGGAAACCGACTTCGCAGAGTCTCCAAGGACAAGGTCGTCTAGAAGAAAAGTATCCTATTTGTCCTGGTCATCTATCCGCCCTCCGTTATAAAGTGATGGGGAATCGTCGTCTGGAGCCTAAAGTCACCTATGCGCTGAGACGACCGCCTAAAAGCGGGCGTCTAATTCCGCGCAAAGCAGAAAAACTTACCGAGGGCTGGGCGGGTGGGTCGCTTCAGGCTCCAGACGTGGTCGGAGGGCGGCCTGATGACTGACGAGATACCTCTAATCTGCATATTTATACAATGGATGGATCACGTGTCTAACATCCGGGCGAATAAGCGACCAGAATAAATAGTAGTTCAAAGTGTTCAGAACGCTTCCAAATAATCTGACTTTACTCGTGTGTTAGATTAGTTTTGTCTGATGCTAAAATCTATCTTTCTGTGCTTCGTTCATGTTACCCACACGTCCTTGACTTTCACCGAATGTGAATATTGTGGCGGCAATCACAATGCCCTTGTTCCAATAGACATGGAAAGAAATGTCGCCATGTTAGTGTCATGACCAAATAAGGGAAGTCCGTCAAACTATTTTTTTACAAATAAAAACTAACGCGTGTGTGACAGGTGCCCATCTTCTTCATCATAGTAATTGACTGTCGAATAATTCCTTAGCATCACACACACACCTAGTACCAAAAACACTTTTTCAGGGTATACCGATAAGTTTTCAGTGAAAACGAAATTTCCTCAGAAGCATCTTGTGAACTTGTGAACCGCCCCTTACTCATGAGAAGGTATGAGCCGTCAGTCTCGCAGAGCCCAATATCTAACAACACCCCCGTCTCTTGTATCGTCTACATTTCAACTAAGATAGTCCCAATAGTACCTTCCAACCTTTAACCACCACGTTTATCTTTAAATCAATCGTGACTTGTTCTCTGGGACAGGATCACTTTTTGATATTTGAGAGCTCACAATCGCGGAGGATGATAAGATTGGTTCAATATTTATTGGATATGATAACGGTACACGCACTCGGAACAAAAATAGATTATCTGTGATACACTATAGACATAGAGGGCGTACTTAATAAAGATTTGTTGCCAAAATTGCTAGAATAGGTTATAGGTGAGGAAATAATTGATATTGAAGACGTGGGCTCGATTCGCTAAATTATCCTCACAGGTACTGATTAGGTTCTGTTGCCTGGCAACAGAAAACAACAACCCTATGAGTTATGACTAACTGTAGTCTCTTCTTGTTATTGCGATTCTCAGGTTACGATCAAGTCTCCCGTAAGATCTGCCCAAATTTTAATGTACGTGATTTTAGAGAGCTTTTAAAGTCTTATTTTACAGTTACTACAGGAAATAGTTTTCTACAAAACTAATCTAGGCAAACGCGACCTTGGAACCAGATAGTCTACCCTTATAAATCTTATTCAGTCTTGTGTGCAGTTATAGAGAGATACCTGAGTATGACTTGTCTTCGCACATCTTACACTCGTTTTATACATCTTTTAAATGGCCCTACTTGTTTCTGTAACGTCTCGCCCAAGTTCACTCACTCACGCACTCACTCATCTCCACTTACTCCCGGGAGGAGCGTGGCGCCCCGACATACAGATCTCCAGTTCAAGTCAGGACACAATTATACCAAAATAATGCTACGGTGCCAACAGACGCCACGCGTTATTGGGACCTCAATAACTAATGACCTACCAATATTTGAACAAATCCATCGAATGTCTCTTGAGTTACAAACACTGACAGGAACAGTGCCCCCGTTGGAGGTCAATGACCCCCTTACGGAGCTAGCAAGAGAAATGGCGCACTGGATAAGAGAAAAGACTTACCGTATGCATCTGGGTGTTTTATGTCTACAATCTACCAAGGTGCTCTCACGTCAAGGCGTGGAATGAAGACAGATGGAGTGTGAAAAAAGAAATAACCTTGGAGACATTAATGAAGTTATCGCGCTCGTATATCGTCACCATGTGTTATTTGGGTGGTTTAACCAAAGTCGAACTGCTCGATTGAGACATCTTCTGTCACAAACGTGGCGTCTTGCGATTTTGGGGGGGAAGTTTGTCCGCAAGGGTCGACGCTGTGCCAAGTCATGAATGTGGCGGCCTGCTAGCGCTGAGTAGAGATTTTGCAATCTCAAAGCAGATGTTCGGGTTTTTACTTGTTTCTGAATTGCTAAAACCATTTCCACTTGACGGCGATTGCTGAGCGACCATTGCGCGACTTTTGTTGGAATTGTGTGACCATTGATTTCGTTGACGGTCAAAACCGACAATAGTATACATTGTATCATATAGTTGATTAGACTAGTGTTATGTATCACACTACTATTTTCTGCTCTTAGTCTTTGAGACTGTACAATGTAGTGTACATGTAATAATTAGCCTTCGG
Organism: Branchiostoma floridae; assembly: GCF_000003815.2. Taxonomy (NCBI): domain Eukaryota; kingdom Metazoa; phylum Chordata; class Leptocardii; order Amphioxiformes; family Branchiostomatidae; genus Branchiostoma; species Branchiostoma floridae. Next base: position 14,191,971 of record NC_049986.1, on the reverse strand, counting down.
GCATGATTTTGCAAATTAAACAATTAGATATTATTGAGATATGATGCACGACGTAAAAGTCTGATTTAAAGGACAGCTAAACGTGCAAAATACACAACAAGTTGTTTTGGCAACTTTTGATGACGATGGTTTGTCTTCGGTTTGTGCGTTTATATATACTACAAAGGTTCAGTCTGTTAAACAAACAAGAAGACAAAATGGTGATACAACAGGACTGGTGACTAAGTCGGTCCCAAATTCTCCTGATCCACGCAGAATCGCCAGACAGGCGAGACGGAAATATCATGGCTGATCGGCCAGATAAGAATTACCAACCTTTTAAGTCCGGACCGTTTTGCTTGTTTGTAGTGCTTACAGAAAATGAATGTGCGACCTTTCGCTTTTAATGAAGTCTCTTAACTCTGTGTTTAGCCCGATTTAATTGCATACATAGCGGGGATACCGGGGGAAACTGTGTTGTTGGTAAGAGTCCAAACACAGATTACCGACAAGACGGGGTTTCTATAGCGGCGGTACCTATTGTTACTTCATGCAGTCTTGTCAAAATTCCTATTTAGTCTCCAAGCAGATGTTGGGTGGAAAGTCGTACTTTTTTAGGACTACGTTTTTGCTAAGTGAAGAAAAAACTCAATTGCAACGTGGTGCATTCTGAAGAATGGGACAGCCGGATACGGTCGCCCCTCCAGCATATGTATATTCAAAGCGAAGACTTACTGTCTTGTCTACGTGACTTTGTACACGTATCTACATAGCCTGGAGTGCAGTCTTGTTCGCTTTAGTCCGCTCCCGAAGGTCACTACCCGCCAACTTGCATTGGTTTCGCAATGTTTCCGAGCAGAAAATGTACGGATTTAAGTATTAGGCCGTCTAGTAGCATCTTCACTGAAAGCAGTAAGCAAGTACTAAGCTTTATCGCTGACGGCTTTAGACACTTCGAGAAAAATCCAACCATTGTACACACCTAACGCTCTCCGCAGTACTTTGTTTACGATCCTAATGTAACTTTTGTCGTCTGTACCCAGGAATAACAAGCACATTCCTCTCCGTGGCAACCTGAGCCAACTGTCTCACACACGGGCAGCGTTCCACCCCCAGCCGTTTGTTTGTACAACACGGCAAAGTGAAAGTCTCTTCCGTTCTGAAAGTTCTTGACGTGCATCTCCCGCGACACCTGTTAGTTCAACAACCCGGCCTGACAAGTTACATTCCAAGAATATTCGGTACGAGGAGTCATCGGGACTTTGGGGTCTGTAAATTAGTTTACGATTTGCTTGAACAATCTACGAGATTAGATATCAAATGCGATAAACGTGCCATACATACTATGTAATCTACAGTACAATGTTATTTTAGAACCGTTAAGATACTATATTAAGTTCGCGGGAATTTACTTTCGCAGTAGCGGAAAAATGGAGTGTTCGCCGTAGCTCATATTACGACTGTAGCCACATTTTACTAGTAGTACTATTATAATGGAAAATGTTCGCGGTGGTTTAAGTTCACGGTGAAGTGGCCACCGCGAGAACGCACAAACATAAAACCACCGCAAAGATTTCTGCATTTACAGTATCAATATTACATGTATGTATTTCTCTTCGCTTTAATTTTTTTTGGTACTGTAGCTTCTGTTATGTCTCTGTAAATGCATTCCATAGAAAATGAGCTGTGAGGATATACACTATTCACTCCCGGCCTCCGTCTCAACATCGCCTCAAAACTGTTTGCTTCTTTAACCTTCACGCGTTCTTTGTCCCAGAGTTAAGTGTTGTTAAACTCAAGACGTCTGGACGGAAGGAAGCCTGCACCTGTTGGGCAATACGTTTCTTTAAGGAGTGCCAAGTGCCAGGAAATATTTGGCGGAGTCTGTAAGCACGATCGAGCCCAAATAGTCTGTATTCTGTCGCACGTTCGAGTCGACTTGGCGGGAAAGCAAAGTGCATTTTTATCTGATCCAGTGTTGATCTAACACAACAGGACTGTAGGTTGACGGCTCCTGGAGTAAGCTGTAAAGCTGGTGCCCACACGTGCTCATAACCTATAAACTTGAGAAACTACAGGGGCTGCAGATTGCGTAACGTCCGTCTGCTATGGGTGCCATTAAAACGATATATGCCGTGTGGCGACCAAAACACCACATTACGTAATAGTCTTTTGTTTATCATCGACGACAACTACACCTAAATTCCGGCCCACGCGCCGGCACTATTTCTGCCAAGCAGTAGACTAAATATGCCATAAAGTTTGTCAATTTGCTCTGGTATTTCTTTTGTTTTCTAAATATTGTCTTAATCTGATTTGTGTTTTGACAACCGCCGCTAAACGTCTCATAGCTTGTTGAGTGCTAGCTGGTTAGTAGCCCGGCTGGTCACGCACATGTACGTCGTGTGATCATCACACAATCGCAAATTGAGGGCATCAATGGGACAGGTAAGCCGTGCATGTGTCTTACAAAATTCAGCTGTCTTGTTACAGAGAAGGCTGTTTAAGATTCTTGTGACGCGATGGGCTGTTGGATTTGTCACAACAAGCCTCTACTAGGCTCGGCGCATCGCAGGTCAAATAATAGAAATTGGACTAATAGAGGGAATATCATGCCGGCCAGAGGGTCGCGTACTGACTACTCTGGCCGGCCGACTCCCATAGCATACTATTCTACGAGTTTATTTTCTGCTATTTGACTAGCGATCCGCGGAGCCTGGTAGAGGCTATGTCACAGTGTGCCTGAAAATTCTACGACCGTCATGCGACGCGTACGACGACTGTGACCTCGCCGTGCGGCCGTCACCAGCTGTGCAAGTTTGTGTCCCGCCGCGACCACCTGTGCCTGAGACTGTGTAGGCGTACAGACGTCATATTTCCCCACGAGACTATTATGACAGACGTTTTATTTCCTGTCCCGTCAGATATCTGATGGATACGGGGACACGGCCGCCCACTTGTGACACTACGTGGTTTATCCAGGCTTTCCGTGTTGCTGAGGGGTGCGGAAACCAAGTCTAACCTACAAAAGGGGGCAATAGTCGATTTTCAATCGCAATTTTAATCTTGAATCGTGACTCTATAAGATTAGCATTGAAAGTGTGTCATGTCTTAAAGTAATCCATACGTTCTGGCTCATTCACTTCGAAATGCACGTGTTTCCAGTTTGAATCTGTTGCCATTCAAAGTAAGAGTCGCGAAAGGTGGATTGGTTGTGACGTAAGTGGGTCTCACACCTGCGGGAAGAACACTTTCTCCTCTTCACAGATCCGCATGTCGTTGGTCTTAAAAGATTGCGGTTGTCACTGCCAATTCTTCTCTTCATCTCTTTTTGGTCTCACAGATCTCATGTGTCAATGGTCAACAGGGAGACAGCCTAATAACTGCAGTCAACCCAAAGGGATTAACGTGGTGGTCAGATTAGTCAGGTGAGCTCTCACCACACAGATGTTTCGTGCCACTTCAATTACAGCAAAGCCTGTACAGGTGACCACCTCTATATACGGACCACCTGGCGAATGTGGACACTTTTGGTGGTCCCTTAGATAACTGTTCTCATTGCCAGAAGCGTTCAGGCTCCTGTCCATAGTGACCACCTACTCTACATAGACTGTACTATGACATCAACCACTAAAGCTTTGGTACTATGTGGCCCTAGGGCTTTAGAAACGGAGATGGGCTCCGCCCTATACACATTAGTGTGCTGTTACATCACCGACACAGAAAGGTTCTCCCATCCACCTACCCGTACTGCGTACGTTTAAGATCCCATCAGGGTAGGGCATGTTACTCTGATTACCAACAGGAAGGACTATGATGTAAGAAGAGGCGTGTTTCAGACAGAAGCCAAGACAACGCTCAAGACTTTATCAGCCCGAAGCTTGCATCCTTGGAGCTACACTTGTAAATCCCCACCTGATGGACCGTCACATAAAATACTAGTACAGTCGACCAAAGTCAACAAACCCAATACCCCCTCTGGTCAGCGTCATCCTGCCGGGCCCGCGGACATGACATTCTCGGAAATATTTACGACAACCTCTCCTTGGTCCATGATAGATCCGCGGATTAACCTTCCCACCTGGATGGCAGTTTATCTTCACACAGATGTGCGCTCCCTAGCTTGTTTGAAATTTGGTACATTTTACACATATTTGATAGTGGACCCTTTTCTCTTTTGGCCTTGATGTCCTTGATACTGCGCAGTCACATCCGTGGCGTAGGTCGTCGTACGAACTTGATGTAGATTTTTCAAAAACCGAGGTTATGACAGAACCATGAACCGACAGAGATCTTTTCCATCAAAAGCTGGATTTTGTGCGACACGTGCATGGCCATCCCCAAAGTGCCCACAGTTTGCAATCGCACGACTAACGTGCGACGATCGGGCGACGGATTTGCCCAGATTTTTGCAGATATAAACGCCCACTACTAGAATGACTCATTAAACGCCACACAGGGACGTTCAACAAAGTCTGTGCCATACATCTGCTTAATGACTATCCTGCTACTGTTCCTTGAGCAGAGTTTAGTCCCATGATGATACTCTCCAAGCAGAGGTTAGGCTCCGGCTGTTTTTTAACGTTTTCTTTTTAATTTTTAATTTTTTTTATCGGGCTTTCTATTTTGTCATTTTTCTTGAAGTACGCCAGTTAGGTTTTGACACACCAAGATGAAATACAAAATAGAAAGCCCGATAAAAACGACAGAAAAAACGTTAAAAAAAACAGACGGAGCCTTACCTCTGCTTGGAGAGTACCCTGATGAGACGTTTTTAGACTGACTTGCCCTCTCGCGATGGTTCATGCATGTCATGGGGTGCTCTAGTTCTGTCTCAATACTGGACCGCGTCTATGTGACATTACACTCCAATATGGGGCAAATCAACGGTCAGAGCTGTTGGTTTGGCGAGAGAAACTGTCTCATTCACCACGCAGAGACAGACAGAGGTTGGCAACTTGTGCTAAACTCGAACTGAACTGGACCTGTGAAATTAGCCTAGGTACCATCCTCCTCCGTGGTTGCCACTAGCTCTCACGTTTCCCTTGGTTACCGTAAGCTAGTGGCACTATGTAACTACGGCGGATGGTACCCATGCTAATCGCAGGGGACATACGAGAAGAAATCAGCGATCGCCTGACGAGTGAAATAGTCCGCACAAATTTCTGTCTTTAATTTTCATCAGCAATCAAACTACAAAACGTTATTCGCCAAAATACGTCCAGACTGTAAAGAAAAGTTTAGCCCCATGTTTTACTCTTAGTTTACCACTTAGCTTGTCTGAAGCAAAGTTTCAGTCTGACACCTGTCTAAACGTCATCTTGCTTTTATCGGCGGTATTGCTGTATGTAGTTCCTTTGATAAGCTGTCCGCTATCAGGTAATGAAAGGAACACGGCGACAATTAGTTTGTTTAGACGATCGTAAACTGCGGGAAATAAGGACATACACACACTACGGATATATCTGGGACAGTTAACGACGCGTTACAAATTCAAACCAAAAAAATTCTCACAAACTTAGATACAGCACAAGCTAGGTCTGATTTTTTAAAAGTCATGGATTGAAATGGGAAGACTGGTTCACAGTCTCGACTAAGAGATGGCGAATCATAGCTGCCCTCTGTCTGGCTTTGTACCACTTAAATCGGCTATACAGACTGACCCTCGGTTTGTCATGTAAATAAACAGTCGTGGCGGATGTAGGGGAATTGTTGAAAGAAACGTGCCTTCGCCTGTCAATATAGCTTTAAAATAGACCTGTCTTTTCCTCTTCTCGCAAAGACCAGTGGCGCGCGTTTTATGATACTCTAGCAGATACACACAGCGTGACTCAAGCTTGGTAGTGTTTATATCTCGAATCTTTGTCGTTACATATCACAAAGGTGAACAGAGAAAAACATGTGCCACACGTGTATCTGGAGTCACACATCTGGTTGGATAATGCGGCTTATATATAAGAGTATTATTAGGACTTTGAAATCACCAGGGACAATATATAGAAGCCTTGGAATCACCTGTTCACACAGAGTCTGAACATAGGCTCAGGACGGCCTCACGTCAAGGGCTGGCCAGATGTGCGGCATAGCTCACATGCCAAGTGTGTCTGGCAACCAGACTTCTCACGGACGAATAAGTTGGATATCACGTTTCGTAAACTCCCGACATTGGCATTGGTAGGGATTTCTAAAGCTCTCCCGAGAGACAGAAACCCATGTGTTCGCATAACGGGGAAGAAAACTGTCACATCCTCAAGCCATGTCGCATTTTCGTAAAAGCGACACCTTGCGGATGGCGTAGCCCTGCAGCTAATCACACTTTTTTCCCGTAAGGGCACCATTGTTCGTACACACCTGTCTTGGCTAAATGCAAGGTCATCTGAAGTGTGAAGCCTAACATGCGTAAATTATTCCTAGAAGAGAAGGCAACATTGTACTTCTTTTTTCCCGCCACATGTTGGCTGAGAATGTAGTATACACAGCTGGGTGGGTTCTAGTCGGACAATGTTTATAGGTAAACACAATAACTGTCGTCCGAAAGAGAGGAAATCTGGGTTGATGCGGCGGGAGTTCTCTTCGGACTTCGTTGTTGGAGATAGGAACGGGATTGATGGGCCAATGCACAGTGGGTCCGGGGGAGAAAAGCGTTTTAATACCTTGTCGTTACGTATTGATATCAGGCAAAAGTACACAGTAGCGAAACGAAACACAAAACAGATAACAAGATTGCGATATCTGTCAGTTACGAGCTAAGGAGTACACATCTCGTCAATATCGTTGTCAAGGAAACAAAAGGATATGTACGTGTAGCTGTTTGGGGCTTTTGATTACTCTCCAAGCAGAGGTTGGTTTAAAAAATCGTGACCTTTCCCTTTCATGCCTTTTTTTTCGATCGGCCGATGGTGGGAAGGCCAATCGAATAAAACGGATGAAAGGAAAATGTCGCGATTTTTCACACCAACCTCTCCTTGGAAAGTACCATATTCTGTCCTAGGCGATGAAAGCTATTTAGTAGAACAATGTCACGTGGCAATCTACCGTCAATTAGATAGCGGGAACAGTTCATCCATGTAATAGTTTATCTATTTGTGCGCTTAATCACGCAGAAAGACTTGATGCCTCAGTGGATCTCTAAAGATAGAAAAGATGGGGGAAATCGGTGGTATTCAGGGGACATGGGAGGGGGCAGGGGACACACATATGTACGACATGGCGATAAATTGCACAGTGATGGCTTCAAACAATGGTTTACTTGTAGTTGTAGCATGCCGTGAGTACACTGCTGCATACACAGGTATGTATTCCCATCCTTCTAATACTTCCCACGGTTAAGTCCGAGCATTTAGAACAATCAAAGTGGTTCTACGTACATTGGAACTACTGACAAGTCATTGATAAGATAAGATATTTTTCTACAGCAAATAGACTTTTTCTAACAAATCAGTGTCCATTGTGAGAAAATTGGTTTATCTGTCAAAGGACGTTATGCAAGATATGTCAAATATCTTTGACGGTTTTGAAACAGACAGTATCTTGATAACCAATGAATAGACGAAACTAAATGATAGACAAATCTTAATCCAATAAAACAGAAGTGCGGCTGCACCGAAAATCTTTGGAGTCCTTCAAATTGACTTCAGCCCCGCAAGCAATGAGTAGATACTTTTATGATCAAACCAGAAGACTATGATTTTGCCTACCTTGTAGGCAGGCTCGGTGCATCGGACTCCGGCGGTCGTTTTGTCCGCAGCCTTTCGCTAGTCCGCCCCAGTGAAGACTGCAGGATGGAGGGCGTTGGTGGTCCACTTCTCGTGGAAAATCTGTCGTCGACGCCGGAACAGCTCGCCGTGACAGGTGATACAGACGAGACGAATGTTTCCTAGCCTTGACGGGACCTTGCCGACTTCCCGCACGCTCCTTCAGGTAAGAGAAACAAACAGACCGGTACCCTCAGTCCTGCCCACACGGCAACTGTGCGCTCTGCGTGCCGAGAACACGGGGAGGCAGCTACAATAGTCTGACCTTTGACCTACAATTTAGGGCTCCCTGAGGATGTAAAAGGCGTGAGTTTGGCCGGCTGCATCTGGTTTCCATGGAAATGATCCCGATCTAGTCAAAATAATTCTTTATTCGCATCACCGTCCGTTTTAAGACAAGTAGGTTGTGACTGTTGGCTTTACTTTTCATGGTGTTTGCCAAGACTTTTCCCTTCTCTCTGAACATGTAGCGATCAGACGTTTTATCCATCAATTCTCTCCAAAAGTCAGACATAATATGCACACAGCGTGAAAGACCAGTGAACACGCCAAAAGTCTAAACCAGAAGGCACGCTATTGATATAGCCTGGCATAGTAGTAGGTTTTTAGAACGACAGAGGGTCGACTGATGTCTGGGTCTCAGCTGTGTATTACCAGAAAACTATCACATATCAGAAATATCAAACATAACTATCATTGGTGGATGGCCAAGAGTGGAGCCACAACACCTTACTTAGACTACATAATACTAGGAAGTATCCATGTACATTGTAGATGTTGGGTGGGCATATCGTTACATTTTCTAGAAGCGAGTGTTCCATTCCTCGCACAGCCGCCCTCTGTCAGATGTACATGTACGAAGCGGTATTGGTATCATGCATGATGTCCCCTCCAAACATCTGTTTGGAGATAAAACAGAGCGACAACGTCAGTGCCACCCCTCTATGTCGGACCTGACTGTGAAATATCTTTATTGTCCGTTTCTGACGTACTATACTAACTACACAGCAGTTGTGTTTCGGAGATTGCTCTACTTTTATGCTCAAAATTTCAAGCATGTTTGTGAAGATATGCTACCTGCGAATAACCGACCCAAGGAGTTTTTTCGAACCTCCTTGATCGATGGCAATTTAGGTCACTTGATGTCACTGTAACTCTAGCTACAGTACCGGTCAGTTTATCAAAACATCGTTTATAGTCTTGGCGCAATATTAGTTTGTCGTCCCAAGCCTTCATGTTAGCTTCTCACCACAAGACCAAACACTGAAACAAGCGGAGCAAACAGAAAACGCCACAACAGAGCACGACTAGCGCCCCTGTACAAGTAAATAGTGGCCTGTGATGTCTACAGTCCAGCGTGCTTGGGCTGAATGGAGAACGGTTCTCCCAGGAAACAGCGGAAATGTTCGGCAATGTAGCAGGGGTGTATTTGCTTTTTCTAGCAGCAATTTATTTATAGGACATGATGTGAAACCAGTGTTAACTGACCGGCGGACATAAGATTATCAATTCAGTCGCAGCTTCTTTAATACGGAGCAAGAGTATTGATTGGCTCGAGATGACGTAATCTCAATGAGTTTGGCACCCAAGAAAGAACGCCGTCAAGTGTCGATAAAAGAAAATGTTCTACAAGTACAAAGAGAGGTCGGTTCAGGATGAAGCCCTTTGCAGGGATGGGCCCTGTAAATATTAGGATCACACTCTCCTCCTACATTTCATTGCCATTGGTATTTGTATTGAAGTTCGCCTTCTATCGCGTAGGTTAAGAAAATGTCAGGTTGACTGTGTAACTATCAACAACCTGACATTCAACTTCACAGTGTGTATGGTAACTACATCGCTTATAGTAAACTTCACACGAGGGACTACTAGTACCACACTCAGCATTCGTCCCTGTACTATAGTTCACGCTTTGGTTTGAAGAGTCGTTACTTTGATCCCCTCTTACATATAGCCGACCATGGCCTAACAACCTTATACGGACAATGGTTGGGAGTTGGTCGTGAATTTGCCCCCCTAGTCCAAAAATTCTGACAAATCAAACTCGGGAAAGCAATGTTCTTCATTGTTGTGATTCTAGGCTGTTCCCAACCCGGCAGCACCGAATGATTGTTTTGGTAGTGGTCGGAAACAAAAGTGTTGGCGGGAAGGTCAAGTTCGAATTGTGTGGCAGGGGCTTTAGCCATTATTGCTTATCATGCAGAATGTGGTATATCTAAGACGAGTTGCAGCGATGGGACATTTAACAGGACCCCATCCCATGGGTAAATAGCCTCTCATTTCCCCTAAAACTGTGACATTTTAAGACGTCGCTTCTCAGCGTAACCACAGCAAAGGGATCAGTTCCCAACGCCTCACAGATAGGGAGCTTTCCAGTGGGACATGTTAAAACATTCGCAGGGAGGTCCATTTTCTTTGTGTCCATAACATATCTGTACTTACTGTAAGCGAGTTGAAGTTAGACTTAAACCATTGCCATGAGCTGACAGATGGAACCTGAATGGTGCTGCAGGTGGTTGTTAATCTCCAAGCAGATGCTAGAAGGGAATGACGTTTTCCGACTGCAGTGCTTTTTTATGACAAGAGTAAAGAGGGTTGTGTGTGTGTGTGGGGGGGGAGGTGGGTACTAAAAGACGTCGCAATCTGTCCTCCTATCCTCTACTTGGAGATTAGTAACCCTATGGAGAATCTCTGCAGCATGTGCGTATTACTGGTAGGGACTAGGTAAATACTAAACTGTCCCACAGTGACGTATCTGGGTCAACAGAAGCAGGGGACGTTGGTATCACAGGTGCACAGTCGACATGTCCCTCCGTCTGACGACAAGTCAATATTTGTAAAGCAGATGAAAACATCTTCATCTGCGTCAGTCGCACTGTGGTTCAACGACCTTTTTCGAGGGGGGGGGGGGGGCTATGTGATGGAAACTCACAGTAGGGCTCTATAGTTGGCGGGCGTGATCAGGGGTGCCTAAGCATTTGCACGAACCCTTTTTTGCATGAAATTCGTACGAATATTATGTGATACACACGATCGAATCACTTTGCGAAAACGCACGAATCTTATGAAATTCTCACGAATCACTATGTGATACACACGAACCCTATGAGATTTGTACGAACCTTATGCAAGACGGCGGCCAGGAGAAGGCGTGATTTTGAGCGTTTCTACCCGTGATATATATATTTCAAGGCATGAAATGGACATTTACCACCACGAAGACATCTTTGATAGCCTGTGAACTACTGTTTTGCTTCATTTCAGCCTCGTACATCGTATTTTTCGTCGCTGAAGATCGAAGCCGCAATCTTCAAAATCCCGCTCCGTCTGTCACGTGACCCAGGCAGTGGTTGGGCAATTTCGCATAAGGTTCGTACAAATCTCATAAGATTCATGCGTATAGGGATTCGTGCGAACTTCATAAGATTCGTGCGTTTTCGCATAGTGATTCGTGCGTATCACATGATATTCGTACGAATTTCATAGGGTTCGTGCAAATAGTGATTTCCAGTGCAGAATAAGACCCTGCATATATTGATAAAGATCATCACAATTCCATGGCTATTCCTGACAAGACTGTGTATTTCACGCTGAAGGATTCTCCGTTGAATGGATCGGAAAAAAACTCCAATAAGATAGAATATATCTTCTATATATAATACAGTTGTATATCTTTCAAAATTTTACTGCGAAAATGACACCAGCAACATTTTCTATTGTTGTATTGCATTGTATTTATTTCCTCGTAAGTCTATGCTCACATAAGTATTGATGAATCTTCATATTTACGTGGTAGAATATCTCGGCAATCACTCTTTAGATACAAATTTTTAGGTATCAGCCTTATATGACATTTTAACTAGGGGGATCAGCTCTAATACATATGGTACCTCTGCTTTCTAGCCTATACCAGACTCCATATATAAGTGCAAAAAGTATAAATTGGCCAAATAGACTAAATACTATATATGCTAGGGGAGTAAGCCAGCCATATATAATAGTTTAAAACTTATGACGTCTAATAGAAACTACCCGTCGGTTCACGAGGAGGGCAAGGAGCTATTAGGAACCAGTAGCTCCCCTGTCAGACGTCCACTTCCGGACTGCCTTCTTCTGTTTCTATCGGGAGACTGAACTTCTTGTACGGGAAAACAAACTATGGGTGGAACAACAACTAGGCCTGTAACTCTAGCTACAGGTATCGGTGGGAGTGACTTAACTCACCCGATAAAGGCACACACAGATGTACACCATGTACCCATAATATTCGTTGCACGATCTATGTGTGTAGACCGTATAAATGGCTAGCTTTATATCTTATCCGAAATCAAGTTAATCTTTGACCCAATCTTCTCAACATAAATCCATCACTGGTAATGGATAACAGATTTTTTTTCGATTCATGAACCAAATCGTAGTAATAATTCATCACTTGTTCTTTGCTCTACAGTACTTAATCATACTTAATCGTTTACTTTTTTTACGTCTTTACTTGATGTATTACATGTACCATGTGGAATATAACATAGTTTTCGAATTCTATACATTTTCCGCTAAATAAATCTATATTGCACGCTACTTCCCATCAATGTCAAAGGTCACCATAGATACTGAGTTTCATCATCTCAATCCACTGATATTCACTTGACCTTCCTTTCTCGTACAAGATTAATAGAAAAGCGCCGTCTACCGAGTCGTGTACGGTCATGCAGGAGTACCCAGCAGACTCGGTCCACAGCGTCTTCAGCCCAGGCCACGTCGTCCCGTTATTAAGGCTCCAGCGGAGTTTGAAATCTTCACCTGAAAAGAAGATGAAAGTACATACATACGTCTTAAAGGCGTCAGTGGAACAAAGGCATAAGAGTAAGAAAAGACAACATTTGAACGCAAGGTAAATTTTGCATCACTGCATGTACAGTAGAGGCCGTTTTTTTTTTTGCACAGCCTATTCGCCAGCGTATTTCGTGGTGCAATTATGCGAAGTTATCCAGCTGTACCGCACCGGTTTGGGATTTTGGGATTCCGTGCAGTTAACAGAAAAGTTTGCGTTAATCCGCTGTGCAATTAACTGGCTTCTACTGTACTTGCTTTGGGCGGTAAGCAATGATCAGCGATGCTTCGACAATACTTCTATCCACGGATAGGGGGCGCGTCTCACCATAGACGACTAAGTTTCGACGCTCAAAAGAAACGCATGCAGCATATACAAATAAACTAGTATCATATCATATCAGATTTTACACTCAGATTCATACTGTCAAACATCTGAATAAAGACAACATAGCCATAGGCATTCTGACCACCTTTCTATGGCCCCCTTAGACTATTTTTCCGACTGACCCAAGTATAACAGGTTGTAAGATGTCCCTAGAGGGGTCACTGACAGTGACAGTGACTGTCACACTCAGCAAATTTTGAAATTAACGAGAAAAAAAAGGACGCTGGCTAGAGCCCTGGTCAGTGTAGAAATGTTTGACTGTATCATCAGAACATTCGTCGGCCTTACGTTTGGTTGAGCTTGCTGGATTTGCGAAGAACAGCACGCCTCTGTGATACAGCATGCTGGCGTGGACGCCTGAGTCCACCAGGGTGTCGTCCATGTAGAGGTCGTCCAGCGGGAAGGTCTCCCCTCCATCCCTACTGCGCATGACCACGCGGCAGCGGCAGTGGTAGTGCAGCTGATTGCGCATGTTCACCATCAGGGACCCGTCTGGGAGTTCTACTAGCTATGACAGAGATAAACAAATAAACATACAAATAGATAAACATACATTCCGATCTGAAATTCTCTGGATGCCGGTTTGTTTCGGATTTGTCATGATGGATACTTGCGATCTAATGAGTATTCCAGCAATAAGCTTCAATGTCGTGACTAACAGACTAAAAAGGTTGTTGTCCATCTTGTCTCGTCTATGACATTCGACAAGTGTGGTGGGTTATTTTACGTGCTCGAGGTTTGGCCTTCCCCAAACAGGGGACCTCTATTTGACGTCTTATACGAGCGACGTCCCTGCACGGGTTACTAATTTTTACCTGAGGGTGATGGGATGGGATTCTTGAAAAGCACCTTTCCCATGTGCACAACGTCGGAACATATCAGGGAACTTTAACCCAGGACCTTTGGGCTTTGAGCCAATACCCTACCGTTACGCGACGCGAAGCCACGTAATTGTAACGTAATATTAATAATTCATGCAGTGTTTTAGAACAGACAAGAAATGAAGGCATCTTAGCTGACCTGGCTTTCATTTGGGTTAAAGTCTCCGTCTACTTTTTTCCTGCCGAACGGTATGCTCTTCACACTCCCCGCCATGCGCCACGTGGTGCCGCTGTCGTCACTCACCACACAGAACACGCCGTCGGACAGGTGGTCTCCGTGCCCGCACGTGATCAGACGGCCTTTGTAGGGAGGTAGCTTCTTCTGTAAAACTCAAAGTAGACAGAGGGATAGTCAGTTTATAGCTTTAATCTCCAAGGTACAGGATATTATGTTAGGTACTGGGGAGTGTCGGAAAAGCCTTTATTTCAGGTTTTAGTAGGAGAGTAATTAAATCAAAGTTTCAGCCCTAGACCTAACGGTAGTTCTTACGCCAGTGGTTTTGTTTACGTACAGCGAAAAATAACGTTTAGTTAGAGAAAATAGTCCAACAATACTGCTCCAACATTCGCATAACACCCTGAGGACGTACAATAGGGACAATAAAAGTGCATCGAGATTTGAGGCTCACCTGTATACCTAGTCCTGGCCCCGTGACAAACTTAGTGGCGCCGCCGACCACACCGGTCATGTTCCGCGGCTTGTTCCACGTCAACCCGTCATCCGTGCTGTTCATTAGGTAGGGCGCTGACCTGGTGGCAAATAATAATGGAAAGGAAATAGTATTTGAGGCAATAACTTGAACAAGGCAATTTTTGAATGGATGAATGAATCGTAGATGAAATGCTAGGCTCCGTCATGCGTAGGCTTACGTCACATTTCCAAACCGGAGCCCGACCGTCGCGGCTTTCGGGAACGAAAACTATGATACAAAAGACACCAAACTACACAAGACGTAAAGAGAATAATCGTGACTCGTGGGCATTATTCGTTTATTTCTACGTAAACATTTCTATTTTTCGTTTCCACAAACAGCCCGGTCGGGCCCCGGTTTGGAAATGTGACGCCTAACTGAACCTTAATCCCTGAGAGGTTGAACGTTGAACGTCAATGCTAGCATGCTTTGACTTTCTCTAGTTTTTCTACGAAAGACATCAACTTTTTACCAGTCCTTAGCTGTGTGTGTTATTAAGTACTGTACCTTTCACAATAATGCTGTGACTCCAAACAGTGCTCGAACCACAGGAAGATGACCCCCGTGACGTTATCGACGATGACCGAGCCCAGATTCACGCCTAGTTTGAATTGTCCGTCAGTCAGGAGTGTGACAGCAGGAGACCACACGGAGCCTACAGGTGACACCAGAACGATTGAACGATTCGGTGGGTTACTTCAAAAAGTTTCGAAGTTCTCAGATTTGTCATCTTTTTCATTGTAGATTAAAAGACATACAAGGAAATAAACCAACAACTTGGAGAGCATTCATGATCAATGGTATCTAAATGGAGAATGCTATGAAAGAAAAACAGTTAGATGCCTAAAACCTAATTCAAAGATCAGTGTGAATTCAGAAAATACTTTCTGTAAGAGTGAAGTACTAGTAACAAGAATCGTGCTATTTCATTATACCAAGGTCTGTTGATCGCCTGATTTCGACAACTTTTGACCCAGTATCTCCTGAGTTGTACTTCCGTCCCTCGGCAATAGCGATAAGAGCGCTCCCTGGCGTCTGCGCGATGACAGGGATACGGTAGGTGTACTGCTTGGACTCCCACAGCAGCTCCTGCTGCACAACCAGCGGGTTAACCTGCATCAGGGGGCAAAATCATCAAATCGGCATACAGGTCGAGAAAGGAGGGGAATTCAATGACAGAAGGAGTGAAAGTCACTATATCACAAAGTTATCTCATACCAAATGTCTAAAGACGGAACCTAGGTTTGCAACTTGGTCATTTGTGTCTGTATCTAAAAACGTCATACAGTTGGCATAACCGCCATTCAGCGTAATGGTATATAAAACACCCATTGCACACTGGGTTATTTTAATGCTTTAGTGTCATGAGTCTGTTTGTCCGGTTTGTTTTCCTATGTCCTTTTTGCCGGTGTTGCATGACGATAAGATTGTTGTATCTAGGTCATGCAGGTCAGGACTGTATTTCTATCGCCGGCAAATATAGTCAACCCGTAATTGTTGTCAATTTTACCTATAATAGACTTAGCCAATCCATATAAAGGGAACAAGTAACAAGGTACAGGGCACAATCCAATCCTAATGTTTTGTCCCAATTCATACTACACAGAATATTTGATTGATAAAAATATGTGAAGAAGACGAGTAAGATCGTGAAAGTTTTAATCAAATTGACGTGTGTCTTTTGGTTTTTGTAAGCAATACTACGTACGTTTGCCTGTATATGATAGTGGGTGATAAAGGTGTACACAGGGATTATCTCCGCTACGTTTATTCCCACAAAACTCGTTTTCAACAACCTTCTGTGGGAATAAACTTAGCATGTTGTTGTACCAGGCTATAACTGAAGTACTCTGACTGAGGGAATACTTCGATCAATGGTCTTTGACACAACACTCTGTGAAGGATAATGATCAAATTTAAAAAGACCTGCTCTTGTGTAAAGCCCTTGAAATGGTGTGTAACGTAGCATTTAGTGCGAGAAATCTGAAGGCCGTCAGGGCGTCGGTGTTATAAGGACACAATGAAAGAACAGACATGTTGCCTTGGGGAAGACCAAAGTTAAACAGAAAACGTTTACATGGTTTAGATATTTGAACTTAGTTGGTAAACCTACCTTGGGTTGGCATTCCACCCGCAGGATCGCACACGTTAGCGACGCAAAGACGAAGACAGTGGACAATGCGACAGAGCGTGCCATCTCGTCAAAATAAACTAACCTAACCTTTCACCTTTGACAGGTGGGGCAGGTGGATTAAGGCTGGTTCACTGCACTTACAAAAAGGTGCCAGCAGTGTGACGAAGTTGCTGTATTTCTCGTATACTCATGTTGTCTCTCTCTGCTTTTACCAAAACACAATCTTTCGAATCCACCAAATACCATGAGATGGCCTAGAATGATAGCTGTTTTTACTTCTTGGATTACAGTTTTATCAATAATGTGGAACATTCCAACCGAACAATGAGTAATACGTCACAACAAAGGACGACCGCTCGGTGCCAGTTCATCCCAGTACACTATGAATGAAACCTCGGCCCGGAGACGTCCAGGATGTGGTTCATGACTTCCGTCCTGGCTGTTCTGCTGCTCACATTGCAGGCAGTGTCCCCCAAGGTGAGGAAAGTCCTTGTTTTTCGGCGAGTATCTAGTAGAGCAATTACGTGTTTGTGTCAAGTTATTGTTCCAAGACAGTGGGCACTGTTTACATGTGGACGATCATTTTTACGGGCCAGTAGCAGTTCTCGGATACCAGTATCATTCCCCTATTTCCTACGCCGCTAGCCATGCAAATATTCTTGTGTAGATATCACAGTAGATTGACAGGTTAATGAATATACTGCTAAATAGGTTGATTGATTGATTGGTTGATTGATTGGTACTCAATAGGTATCCCCAAAGGTAGTGAACCAAACGGTGCTGTGGAGGAGCGGTAGGGAGGGGGAGGTGCACCTATACCGGACCCCCCTCCTCACCTACACCCCCCAGGGGAACCTCTTAGCCCTCAATGGAGCCAGGAAGTATGCCTCCGCCGATATGGGGCCCAAGTTCATTGCCGTCAGAAGGTCTACAGACAAAGGTAAGGTAAAAAAGCTTGTTTTTGAAAACCAAGAAACATTTTAAGAGTTGCGGTACATGTATGTAGAGGAAGAGATGTAAAATCCTGTATAGAATTAGAAAGGTAAATGAGATGTAGGCACAATAAAGAGTTACATCATCGTTTGGCCATTCTGTAATTTCAGTGTACACTTGCCATAGGGAAAAAGAGTCGAAAAGCAAGCAAATTGCTTTTTTTTGTTTTAATCTGGAAAGTTACCGATTTTCATTTAACGTTAGGTTTGTACCGCTTTGATTTATCACAAAAAACTACGATGCATACACACGTATGGTCCAAAACTCACCTGCCTCTCTGCATCTTGTAATCAAAACCCGCCATTCTTTTTACAAACGGAATTTGTTTCTTCCAGGCTTGTCTTGGTCCCCTACTGCCTTTGTTGTTGATGATGGCGAGGGGCATGTCGGTCTGAACGTGGGCAGCGTCATCGTGGATAACGTAACCGCCACCATCTTCGTCATGTTCGTGTACTGTGAGAACTGTAAACAAAGGTCTCTGCTCCTGATCAACAGCACGGATGATGGACAGACCTGGGGCGAACCCAGGAACATTACGTCATTGGTAGGGTCGGACATGGTCACACATCCCAGCCCTGGCTTCGGTATTCAGGTAGGAGATTGTGTTTTTTCACCTTTGCCACAAGCTTGTGCTTTTTTCGGTGTGTGTCTGTGGACTCGATAACTCGAGAATGTAAAGGTGTTGATATTTAGCATGTAGACATGTAGGTAGATTTAGGGCCGCCTACTGGCTTGTCGAGGTACTGTAGAGGGACTTCGATTCCATTTTTTAAACATTGTTTTTATCTGAAGATGAACCTGCGTTCAAACAAAGCAGGAGTGCAATGTGTCAAAATGATTTTTCTCCACAGATACTAAAGAATGGTTGAAACTTGCATAACAGGTGTCACCTTGTTCGATTTCACTTGATGAATTGCTAACCGCTAAAAAAGAAATATTTTCAAACGTCAATGCAGAAAAAAGTTGGTCCGGCAAAAGGCAGATTGGTCGTTTGCGGGCACGGAATGCCGGGAGGGGCGGGGTCGCTACTGTTGCTAAGCGACGACCATGGCGTCACGTGGAGGGGCGGGGCTTTCGTGTCGGCCATTCCTTTCCACGCACATGACTCAGAGTTCCATCCTGATGAATGCCAGGTTAGTTGTACTATGAACGTCTAATCTCCAAGTAGATGTTGGGAGAATGCATAGGGATGTTCTATGTTAGCTTAAAAAGCGCTTTGAAAGCCTGACGTCGAAAAAGCTCGAGAACATCACGGTTTCCGCCCAATTTCTGCTTGGATATCATATTTTTGATATGAAATTCATACCACTTGTTGTCATTTTACAAGTCACAAAAAAATAGTTCTCAAAAGTATCGTGGGTGGAGTGTAAACATTACGGTGCATTTTGCTAATTCCTGTCATCTTGACTTTCCCGTGTGTTTCTGTCTCTTCTTCCTGGTCCCTGGAGATAAACCTTATCTCTTCCTCCACACAGCCTGTAGAACTCCCGGACGGAACCATCCACGTCATCCTCCGTAACCATGGACGCTATCGCTGCCACTGTAAGATGGTCATGCGTAGTTACGATGGCGGGGAGACCCTGTCCTACCGTACCATGTACTTCGACGACACCCTGATCGAACCGCGCATTGCGTCAGGACTGTGGTATAGCCACGGCGTCATGTACTACACAGGGCCGGACAGTAAAACACACCGTGAGTACGGACCACGTTTCTTTCAACCGCCAGGCATCCTTTCTACTGATACATGTAATATATTAAGGAGTATTTTTATTCAATAGCATCAAAAAGGCATGCGCAGCCAACATACATTTGAGGTGTCGACAATTCACAGGTCACAAACGAAACACAGGTGTTAAACAAGACGATTGACAACAATATCAATGTACACATTCTATAACATATGACAGGTGAACTGACGTTGTGAAATCGGATTTGTACATATTTCGTCTTTGCAAACAAAGTATGACAACAATATATAGTAATTGAAAGCCGATGAAGATAAATCTTAGACAACAGACCCTGGTAAACTGTTCGTAAAACTGATAAATATGAGAGGAAAATTATCATTTTGAATTGAAACAAATGTAACCCCATCACTACTAGTGTTAAGTGTAAGCAAAAGATTAAAGTTGCTAATAGAATTGGTCAGATAACCCTGTAAATGTTGCAGGTGAGAAGATGACGTTACGGTGGAGCTACAGTAACGGCACATCGTGGGACGGTTCATTACGTGTGTGGGGAAGGAAGCAGGGTACTCCACCATGACCATGTTACCTCAGGACAGAACGCACCTGTACATACTGTACGAGAGAGGGGAGAAATCGTCCACGGAGGAGATAGCGCTGGCTGTAGTGCAATTGTAGGGGAGAGACCATCTACGGAGGAGATAGCACTGGCTATAGCGTAGCTATATATAGAAGACGCTGCACATTCAAGATATAGCACTGAATATATTGCACACCTGTATGGCTGTATGGGAGATCGAGATAACATACACGCAGGGGATATGGCTGGCTATAGTAAACCTTTAACTGAGAGCTAACATTCACAAAGGAGATAGTGCTTGCTATAGTGCAACTGAAGGGGAGAGACAAGCCCACACAGGACAAAGCGGTTGCTACAGCGCAGGAGAGGGACAAAGCACAGGAGATAGCGCTTGCTTGCAATAGCACCACTTCACGTAAGGTAGGGATGAAGTCCACACACGAGATAGTGCTTGCTGTAGAACCACTATAGGCGGAGCACATATAGAAGATTTGAAAAGGCAAAGATTTCACGTCCAACAATTGAGCCGACACGAATGGTGGGAGATCAACCGAGTGCTACATTGATGATGGGCAATTTGTCGAAAGCCAAGTCCTCATCTCGTAGTAAGACGAAGGGTTGGACAAATGTGAAGTTTGTGGACAAGAATTGTTTTAGCAGACTTCTGTCCATACAGCTGTTAACTGTCGGTAAGTTAAAATGCTGTTAAGAGCTAATTGCATCAAAATGTACCTGCCAGTTAGGGGCAGTGGACTGTCAAAAACGTCGCCATCATTCACCCTAACATCTGCTTGGAGATTAGGAGATTAGCTAGGGAGATAATATACCACTGGCCTAGATAAAGGTATATTAGAATATTATTATATAAACTTCTTCACGAGACCACTAACACGACACCGGATAGAAGACCACGCATTATATCTGTAAAAATCTGATAAAAATCATTTCGATTATCGGATGTGGAGTCAACTGTTCAAATCAGAGCATTGCACATGTACAAAATACACATTGTTATTAAACTTGTCCGCTTTATGCTTATTTCTTGCTATGTATGTCCATTGTTCGAAAAGAGAAGTTATTTGCGAGTTCGTTCTGTGAAGCCCGTAATTATGATCCCTTGACGTACTAGCTTAAACATATGCATGACCTATCGGTATAATTTGAAAAGTAGTCGAACAGGAAGTAGGCACACTTTGGTGTGGCACATCGACAGTACAGCACGGGCTAGATTACGCACGGACGTGACCAGGAAAACTTACCGTCCTTCACTGAGTCAACAACTATTCATCTTTCGTAAGGTACGTATGAGAGCATTAGTCTTGCAACATAGACAGAACTATGACATGACTTGACATAAGATTCAAGTCCACGAGGCACGCCTCGGGATTTGCTTGGCGGTAAATAGCAGCATTATTTGGATATCTTTACACGGTATTGATCAAATATAGGTATGATAGTCAATATGTGTTGGTAGTTAGCATAATTCAGTCCACAGTTAACAGTGTTCTAAGTTCTAACAGAATTAATTCTGATTAAATGTATCGAATTTTCGACTGTCCATGTGATAGTTCAGATTCTGACTTCGGAAGAAGGCCTTATACCCCCCTCACATGTAACGAAAATCCTTCGG